>NC_079222.1:305000-341932 GCF_029633865.1 Lampris incognitus
CCACAGTCCAGTGTGTGTGTGTGTGTGTGTGTGTGTGTGTGTGTGTGTGTGTGTGTGTGTGTGTGTTTGTGTGTGTGTGTGTGTGTGTTTGTGTGTGTGTGTGTGTGTGTGTGTGTGTGTGTGTGTGTGAGTGTGAGTGTGTGTGCGTGTGTGTTTCAATCTCAGTACAGTGTATGACCCAGAGGTCGTCTTTCTGGATGCTTAATCTGCCTCCCGCTCCGGGAGAAGGCTCGGCCCTGTAACTCACGGCATGGTGGGGTCACAGCCTGTGGGGGAGATGGCGGCGACCTCGGGGCTGATGACCCTGGAGACATTACAGGGCTGCTGACATCTTCCTCCATGCTGCCGCCGCTCACATGGCCCCCTTCAGCTGCACACGCGCCCACAGGCTGCTCCGGTGGCCGTTCTGTGTGAGCTGATGGCTGTGGAGGGGCAACCTCTGCTGGTCGGAGATCAACCCTGTTGCGACGGTACGTGGTTCCCTCCACGTTGACGAGATACGCGGCTGTAGTTGCGGATGAACCGTCTGTAGAAGTTGACAAACCCGAGGAACCTCTGAAGCTGCTTACGGCTGGTCGGGCTTGGCCACTCAAGAACCGCTCTGACCTTGGCGGGGTCCATTCTCACCTGCCCATCGGCCACGATGTCGCCCAGGAAGGTGACTGAAAGGGCATGGAATTCGCACTTCTCTGCTTTTACGAAAAGGCGGTTCTCCAGAAGCCATTGAAGGACTTGGCGGACGTGCATGACAAGCTCTGACAGGTCTCTGGAAAAAATCAGGATATCATCCAGGTAAACAAAAACGAAACGATCCAACATGTCACGTAGGACGTCATTGACCAGACTCTGGAAGACAGCTGGGGCATTAGTGAGACCAAACGGCATCACCAGATATTCAAAATGCCCCAGGTGGGTGTTGAAGGCAGTCTTCCATTCATCTCCGTCTCGAACCCGGACCAGGTGGTAAGCATTGCGGAGGTCTAGTTTTGTGAACACTGTGGCTCCCTGGAGAGAATCAAAAGCAGAAGTCATGAGGGGCAGAGGGCACTTATTCTTGACCGTGATGTTATTGAGGCCTCTATAGTCAATACACGGCCGGAGGGTTTTGTCCTTCTTGGCCACAAAGAAGAACTCCGCACCAAGGGGTGACGATGAAGGGCGAATAAGACCAGCCACCAAGGAGTCCTTGATGTACCTCTCCATGGACTCCTGCTCAGGCTTGGAGAGGCTATATAGACAACTGCTGGGGAGGGGAGCGCCCGGCAGCAGGTCAATAGCGCAATCATAGGGGCGATGAGGAGGCAGGGAGAGAGCTTGCTGCTTGTTGAACATGGCTTGGAGGTCATGGTACTCTGGAGGCACCAGTGACAGGTCAGAGGTCTCAGAGCTTGACACCTGACAGGGGACAGACTGAGGCAGAGCAGACTGGAGGCATATAGCATGACAGACGGGACTCCAACTTGAAATTCTGGCCGATGACCAATCAATATGGGGACTATGCTTAACCAGCCAGGGATGACCAAGTATAATGGGAACAAAGGGAGAATTGATAACGAAAAAACTTAACTCCTCTTGATGGTTTCCCGACAACAGGAGGTGCACAGGCTCGGTCTTAGAGGTTATCCGGGCCAGGAGACGTCCATCCAGGGCATTAGCTTCAAGAGGCTGGTCCAGACTCACGGTGGCAAGACCTAACTGCTTCACAACACTTGCATCCAAAAAGCTTTCATCAGCTCCAGAGTCAATTAAAGCCAAAAGTTTAGTGGACTGACCTTTAAAACTGATGGTAGCTTGCAACTGGGTACGTGGATGAGGAGACAGAGGGCAGACAGTTGGGCTCACGAGGACCCTCCCCCTCCCTCGTGAGCCTGCTAGTTTGACGGACGGTGAGGGCAGGAGGTGAGAAAGTGACCAGGCTGACCACAATACAAGCAGCTGTTCTCAGTGATGCGGCGTTGACGCTCCTCCGGGTTGAGCCGGAAGCGGCCGAGTTGCATCGGCTCCGAAGCTGGGGAGGAGTCACGCCTCGGGCTTTCTCGGAGGACGGCAACCTCAGTCGAGCGAGCTCGGCCCCCAGAGTTTGGAGGTGTGGCCCGTGGAAAGTTGTTGTGACCAGGAAAGCCCGGAGACGGTTGTCCACACGAATGGCCAGGGTAACCAATTCCTCCAACCCTCCAGGCTCGGGGTAGGAAACCAATTCGTCCTTTATGGATTCGCTGAGACCGTTGGAAAAGCCGGCCTGGAGGGACTCGTTGTTCCCTCCGCTCTCCGCTGATAGCGTACGGAACTCAACTGAGTAGTCAGCGACGCTGCGGGAACCCTGGCGGAGAGAGATCAGTCTTTTTGAAGCGTCTTTTCCCCGCACGGGATGATCAAAAACCTGGCGAAAAGCAGTGGTGAACTCAGCGTAGGATGAGGAAGTGGAGGCCCGCATCTCCCACACCGCTGCAGCCCAATCCAGGGCGCTTCCCCGGAGAAGACCCATGATGTAAGCGACTTTGGCTCCATCCGTGGAATATGACTGGGGCTGCTGGTTAAACACAATCTCACACTGCATCAAAAAAGGGCGACAAAGTCCAAAATCTCCATCATACTTATCGGGCGGGGCAACCCATGGTTCCTTAGCCGAAGTTGATGGCGCTGAGGGTGGCGGAGCTGGAGGGGCGGGTCCCGGGCTAGCGGAGGCTCTAAGTTGGGTCTGGATTCCGGAGATCTTTGAGCCGAGCTCACGGAGGGCGTCAGACATCTCCTGTAGCACCTGGCTGTGCTGGCCGAGGACCGATTCCTGGTTGGCTACAGCCTGGCAGACCGTGGCCAGGTCTGTGGTGGAATGGTCTGCTGGGTCCATAGTGGCTGGAACGTACTGTCACGTGTCGGGAAAGAACCCAAAAGCAGACGGGACAACCAGGTAAGGGAAGAATCAAGTCTTTATTGAAGTGACCGATCTCGGGGGGTAGAGCAGGAGTTGGCTCAGTGGCAGGTAGGCAGGCAGGCAGAAGTCCATGAATGGCGACGTTCCAGCGAAGACTGGTCCATAGTGGAGGCCTTTTAAGGGTGAGGGCGATTGCTTGATGGCCAGCTGGCGTGCCGGGGTGAAGGGGGGGCCAGCAGGTGTCAGCTGGTGTAGCAGGTGTCAGCTGGTGTAGCAGGTGTCAAGGGCGATCACTTTGATGTCAAGGGTGAGAGGCTGTGACACACAGGTGCTAAAGCCAATTTGATTAACATTGTGGACTTTGATAGTTTGGGCCGGAGACCCACTGTAGCAAAGACTGAAATTGCTTTGAAAGCATACAATGGACAGGCCATTCAAACACATGGCACCTGCAAACTCACTGTCAAGGTGAAAGACAAATGCAAATCACTCCCATTTACTATTGTTCCAGAGGGTCATGATTCATTGCTCGGAGACAAAGCATGCGAGGACCTGGGCCTGGTTAAGCGTGTGTATGCTCTAATGGAACCAAGCAGTATTTCTGAGGAGATTGTTGGCCGATATGACAATGTCTTTACTGGATTTGGTACTTTACCATTTGTTCACGGATAATGCGCGACCTATGGTTCATGCCCCAAGATGGGTTCCTGTTCCCCTACGTGACGGCCTCAAAAAGGAGTTGGAAAGAATGGTCGCTTTGGGGGTGATAAAGAAAACCGATGAGCCAACTGACTGGGTCATATCAATGGTGTGTGTGAGAAAAAAGAATGGTGAGCTGCGTATATGCATGAACCCAAAAGACCTCAATGCCTGCATCAAACGGGAACATTTCCAAATTCCAAAACGTGAAGAAATAGCCAGTGAAATGGCTGCTGCTCATTACTTCTCTTAACTGGATGCATAAAATGGGTTCTGGCAAGTGAAACTGGATGAGCCAAGTGCAAAACTTTGTACATCCAATACTCCTCCCAGAGACTACCCTTTGGGATTAGTTCAGCTCCAGAATTGTACCATAAGGCAATGGAGCACATCACCGAGGGCTTGGAGGGGGTCCGAGTCTATGTGGATGATTTGGTGGTTTGGGGCTCTACAATACAGGAGCACAATCAGAGACTTAAGCAGTTGCTGCAACAAGTACAGCAACATGGTCTTAAACTCAATAGGCAAAAGTGTCAGTTTGGTGGGAGGGAACTGACATTTCTTGGTGATAAGTTATCTCCAATTGGTGTTCAGCCTGATGAGTCAAAAGTTCAGGCAATCAAAGCCAACCCATGCCAACACCAACTGACAAAAAAGGCCTTCAACTGGTGCTTGGAATCGTAACTGTCTTGGGAAGTTTATCCCTAACTTAGCAGGTAGAACAGTACATTGCAAAAGCTCCTTCAGACCAAGACTGACTTTGAGTAGACAGCTGCCCATAATGCGGAATGGGGGGACATTAAAGGTGTTTTAGCTCAGGAGCCTGTGCTTACATTTTTTTCAAGCTGACAGGCCAACTCAAGTGTCAACTGATGGATCGAAAGACGGCAATGGTGCCGTACTGTTGCAACAGCATGAAGGTTCCTGGAAGCCGGTTGCTTATGCATCACGCTCTATGACAGGCAGAGTGTCGTTATGCACAAATTGAAAAAGAGTGCCTTGGACTGGTTTTTGGCTGCGAGACATTTCATGGATCCATATATGGACTTGCTAAAGTAATTCTTGAGACAGGCCATCAGCCCTTGATAGCCATTGCCCGAAAAAGCGTGAATGACATGTCCCCTCGCATCCAGCGATTGATGATGAAGCTACAAAGGTATGATGCTGTCCTTACCTATGTGCCAGGGCCTTGTTTGTTGATTGCTGATGCGCTCTCTCATGCCACTCCAGTCGTGTCTCTGGTGTGCTGTAGCAGCACTGAGGTGGATGTTGCTCTGCATGTTCACATGGTGAAGGACACACTCCCTGCTTCTGATCAACAGCTCAGACCCGATTCTCTCCAAAGTAATGGAAAACATGGAGCATGGCTGGCAAAGGGGCTCGTGCAAGCAATATCACCCACTCAGGTCTGAGCTCTCACTGGTGGATGGTGTGATGCTCAAAGGCGATAGGATTGTGATTCCTACCTCAATGCATAAGGAGATGCTGACCAGGGTGCATGAGGGGCATCTGGGGGCAGAGAAGTGTAAGCGCAGGGCACGAGAGGCTATCTATTGGCCAAACATGAATGAAGACATAGACGCAATGGTTGGCAACTGTGTCACATGCCTTCAGTTTCATACAAGCAAACCAAAGAGCCAATGATTCTGTCTGCGATGCCCTCAAAGCCATGGGAGAAGGTTGGGGCTGATCTCTTCTACTGCAATGGAAAGGAATATATGTTAGCCATTGACTACATCTCAAATTACCCAGAAATAGCTCTACTGTCAATGACTTCAGCACAAAGTGTCATAGTTCATCTGAAGTCAATTTTTGCTAGACACGGCATTCCTCAAGAGATGGTTGCAGACAACGGCCCACAGTTTTCTTGTCATGAATTTAAGCAGTTTGCAAAACATTATGGTTTTAGCCACAAAACTTCCAATCCGCTGTACCCACAAGCAAATGGGATGGCTGAAAAGGGGGTCCAGATCATAAAAAGACTCCTGAAGAAGTGTGCACAGGGTGATACAGATCCATACCTGGCCCTCTTAGCTTACACAGCCTCACCTCTTGAAAGTGGCTATTCTCCAGCTGAGATCCTTATGGGACAGAAGTTGCACACTAGACTTCAAAAAGGAGCCTAAAACACAAACAAAAACTCAGCTATGACAAGGGTTCCAAGCCTCTACCAGAACCGGTGAGTCATGATGTAGTGTGCATAGAGGAGCCTGCTGCATGGAGCACAAAAGCGATGGTCCTGGAACAGGTGGCACCGCAGTCATATGCTGTGAGAACCAAAACTGGCCACACTTACCGGAGAAACAGGAGAAGCCTCTTGGAGACAGGAGAGACCTTTCAGCCTTTCTGCCTCCTCTCCTGTAAGTTGGAGCCTCTAGCCTTGTAGCGGTCTAAGCGGACTGTCAGGCCTCCGGAGCGGCTTGACTTGTAGATATGTTTTACAGGCTGTGCTATAAGGATGGCCTGTAAAAGGCCGTGTTATAAGGACTTTTGGGAGCCCAGGACATGGGGGGGGGGGGGGCGGACTATGGATTTTTGTTACAAAAATACAAAAAAAGAGAGAGAGTGGGATGTATTGTGTTTTTTATGATTAAAAAAAGCTAACCTGTTCATTATGTTGTCATCAACGTTTACATCAGAAAACGGAATGTTTTGAATAAGGGGGATGTAGTGATGTGTCGTAGGTTAGTTTACATTATTATGACAGTGACCCCCAGAGGCGTTACCATAAACTGAATTATGGCAGTGCCTAGCGGAGCACGATTAAGCACGTTAATTGTGCGTTGAGTCATTTATGGTTATTTTAGCCAACCAATACATCAACCGTCTTTGATTTTTGATTTTTTGGATTATTGAGAATGCATAAATACATATAAGAGAAGCAGGATAAAAAAAAACACAACACAATATAATAGTATAGAAATGTACCTAGGTTGGCCTCTAGCCACTGGTGTCCCTCCATCAGCTGGTCAATCAGAGCAAAGTAATGTGTGTTGGCTTCATCCGGCATCACCCAGCCGCCTGTTGCCATCTCCAGCTGTCCATTTCTAAGCAACCTACCAGCAAATGGGAAATAGGCTGGATGAGGAGCATGGTGGATAAGACCTGCTAGCTAACTAGCTAGCTAGCTAGCTAGCTAGCTAGCTAAGACAGACAGACAGACGGACAGACAGACAGACAGATAGACAGATAGATAGATAGATAGATAGATAGATAGATAGATAGATAGATAGATAGATAGATAGATAGATAGATAGATAGATAGATAGATAGATAGATAGATAGATAGATAGATAGACAGACAGACAGACAGACAGACAGACAGACAGACAGACAGACAGACAGATAGACAGATAGATAGATAGATAGATAGATAGATAGATAGATAGATAGATAGATAGATAGATAGATAGATAGATAGATAGATAGATAGATAGATAGATAGATAGACAGACAGACAGACAGACAGACAGACAGACAGACAGACAGACAGACAGACAGACAGACAGACAGACAGACAGACGGATAGACGGATAGACGGATGGACGGATGGATGGATGGATGGATGGATGGATGGATGGATGGATGGATGGATACCGTCTCACTGTGTCTCTTTTCTGAGAGTCAATGTCGTTCCACCATTTGGAGAAGTAGCTGATCTCTGACCAAATCATCTTCCTTCTAAAGGACATCATGTATTAGTACTGCAATACAACAACACTGCAACGGACAGTATTTCTAGTGATTACAGTTGCACTAGCATTTTAAATAGTAACAGCAGTAGTTGCATGAACACTTAAAATAGTAGTATAAAAGCAGTAGTATAACAATAGAACAAACAGTAGTACTAGCAGTAATGGTATGACTTACAATAGTCACAGTACTCTCAATAGTACTAACAGTTGCTGTACTAAAGGTAGTAACAGTAACAGTAGTTACTCCACCCAGAGCAAATGACTGAAACAGGTATCCAGCTGCAGTGAGACCCCCCCCCCCCCCACAGTAGGACTGATTCATCACCCCCAGCACACGCACATGCCCCTCTGAAAGGAAACGCAGCCAGGTTCTTGGTTTTGAAGAACCATGTGCACTGTGAATAAGTGAAGGCCAGTGTGCTGCCTGCTGGGCCATGGCCAGGAGACACTACAGCACAAGTGATAACATGTGCTGGGCCGTGGCCAGGAGATACTACAGCACAAGTGATAACATGTGCTGGGCCCTGGCCAGGATATACTACAGCACAAGTGATAACATGTGCTGGGCCATGGCCAGAAGATACTACAGCACAAGTGATAACATGTGCTGGGCCGTGGCCAGGAGATACTACAGCACAAGTGATAACATGTGCTGGGCCATGGCCAGAAGATACTACAGCACAAGTGATAACATGTGCTGGGCCCTGGCCAGAAGATACTACAGCACAAGTGATAACATGTGCTGGGC
Organism: Lampris incognitus; assembly: GCF_029633865.1. Classification (NCBI taxonomy): domain Eukaryota; kingdom Metazoa; phylum Chordata; class Actinopteri; order Lampriformes; family Lampridae; genus Lampris; species Lampris incognitus. Next base: position 313,015 of record NC_079222.1, read on the forward strand.
CCTGGCCAGAAGATACTACAGCACAAGTGATAACATGTGCTGGGCCCTGGCCAGTAGATACTACAGCACAAGTGATAACATGTGCTGGGCCCTGGCCAGAAGATACTACAGCACAAGTGATAACATGTGCTGGGCCCTGGCCAGAAGATACTACAGCACAAGTGATAATATGTGCTGGGCCCTGGCCAGGAGATACTACAGCACAAGTGATAACATGTGCTGGGCCCTGGCCAGAAGATACTACAGCACAAGTGATAACATGTGCTGGGCCCTGGCCAGTAGATACTACAACACAAGTGATAACATGTGCTGGGCCATGGCCAGAAGATACTACAGCACAAGTGATAACATGTGCTGGGCCCTGGCCAGTAGATACTACAGCACAAGTGATAACATGTGCTGGGCCATGGCCAGGAGATACTACAGCACAAGTGATAACATGTGCTGGGCCCTGGCCAGAAGATACTACAGCACAAGTGATAACATGTGCTGGGCCGTGGCCAGAAGATACTACAGCACAAGTGATAACATGTGCTGGGCCGTGGCCAGGAGATACTACAGCACAAGTGATAACATGTGCTGGGCCATGGCCAGGAGATACTACAGCACAAGTGATAACATGTGCTGGGCCCTGGCCAGGAGATACTACAGCACAAGTGATAACATGTGCTGGGCCCTGGCCAGAAGATACTACAGCACAAGTGATAACATGTGCTGGGCCATGGCCAGGAGATACTACAGCACAAGTGATAACATGTGCTGGGCCATGGCCAGGAGATACTACAGCACAAGTGATAACATGTGCTGGGCCATGGCCAGAAGATACTACAGCACAAGTGATAACATGTGCTGGGCCATGGCCAGGAGATACTACAGCACAAGTGATAACATGTGCTGGGCCATGGCCAGAAGATACTACAGCACAAGTGATAACATGTGCTGGGCCATGGCCAGGAGATACTAAAGCACAAGTGATAACATGTGCTGGGCCCTGGCCAGAAGATACTACAGCACAAGTGATAACATGTGCTGGGCCCTGGCCAGAAGATACTACAGCACAAGTGATAACATGTGCTGGGCCCTGGCCAGAAGATACTACAGCACAAGTGATAGCATGTGCTGGGCCATGGCCAGGAGATACTACAGCACAAGTGATAACATGTGCTGGGCCGTGGCCAGGAGATACTACAGCACAAGTGATAACATGTGCTGGGCCGTGGCCAGAAGATACTACAGCACAAGTGATAACATGTGCTGGGCCCCAGTAGTTACACATCCATGGACCTGTATGGAAACTGGAAGCAGTAGCACATCATCGGTAAACAGTATTCAACCATACCATGTCTTTCTTTATGTATCTATCTTTCCCTCGCTTCTTTTCCTTTCTTACAGTCTTCTCTTGTATCGCTTCATCTCTCCTTACTGCTGTCCTAAACTGGCACTGATGAGCTTGATTAAATTCTTTTGTCAAACACGTCAGCGTCTGTTTCTGTGTCTCTGTCTTATCAGATACATGTTGTTGTTTTTCGTTTTAGTTTCTTGTTTCACTTTTATTTTATTTTATTTATCCTTTATTTAACCAGAAAGGTCCCATTGAGATACAATATCTCTTCTGCCAGGGAGTCCTGGCCAGGGAGTCCTGGTCAGGGAGTCCTGGTCAAGACGGGCAGCAACATAAAATACCTTACTTGTGGGATTGCTCCCCTTTTGGAGCAGCAATAATGCTGATTGGTTGTGTAGCTGATCAACCATGCAGGGAGAGCGGGCCCGATGGCGGCTAGAAATGTCTAACAAAAACCCTGTGCTCAGCGTCCGGGTGGCGTAGCGGTCTATTCTGTTGCTGACCAACGCGGGGGTCTTTGGTTCGAATCCCCGTGTTACATCCGGCTTGGTCGGGCATCCCTGCAGACACAATTAGCCATGTCTGCGGATGGGAAGCAGGATGTGGGTATGTGTCCTGATCGCTGCACTAGCGCTTCCTCTGGTCGGTCGGAGCGCCTGTTCGGGGGGGGGGGGGTACTGGGGGCAATAGCGTGATTTTCCCACATGCTACGTCCCCCTGGTGAAACTCCTCACTGTCAGGTGAAAAGAAGTGGCTGGTAACTCCACATGTATCGGAGGAGACATGTAGTCTGCAGCCCTCCCCAGATCAGCAGAGGGGGGGGGGGGGGCAGCGACCGGGACGACTCAGAAAATGGGGTAATTGGCCTAGTACAATTGGGGAGAAAAAGGGGGGAAAATTCCCCCCCCCAAAAAAAACTTGAACTCGGAAAAAAAACCTGAACTCCTCTTGCAGATTAACTTTATCTAGCAAACATTGGCATGAAATTCCCTGTGGTGTAAGCAAAGCCTGTCGACGTGGTGTAAGCAAAGCCTGTCGACGTGGTGTAAGCAAAACCTGTCGACGTGGTGTAAGCAAAGCCTGTCGACGTGGTGTAAGCAAAACCTGTCGACGTGGTGTAAGCAAAGCCTGTCGACGTGGTGTAAGCAAAACCTGTTGACGTGATGTAAGCAAAACCTGTCGACGTGGTGTAAGCAAAACCTGTTGACGTGATGTAAGCAAAACCTGTCGACGTGGTGTAAGCAAAACCTGTCGACGTGGTGTAAGCAAAACCTGTCGACGTGGTGTAAGCAAAGCCTGTCGACGTGGTGTAAGCAAAACCTGTCGACGTGGTGTAAGCAAAGCCTGTCGACGTGGTGTAAGCAAAACCTGTCGACGTGGTGTAAGCAAAACCTGTCGACGTGGTGTAAGCAAAACCTGTCGACGTGGTGTAAGCAAAACCTGTCGACGTGGTGTAAGCAAAGCCTGTCGACGTGGTGTAAGCAAAACCTGTCGACGTGGTGTAAGCAAAACCTGTCGACGTGGTGTAAGCAAAGCCTGTCGACGTGGTGTAAGCAAAACCTGTCGACGTGGTGTAAGCAAAACCTGTCGACGTGGTGTAAGCAAAACCTGTTGACGTGATGTAAGCAAAACCTGTCGACGTGGTGTAAGCAAAGCCTGTCGACGTGGTGTAAGCAAAACCTGTTGACGTGATTTAAGCAAAGCCTGTCGACAGCACAGATTTTAAAAGGTGTGGCTGCTTAGCTGTTTGTGTGTGTGTGTGTGTGTGTGTGTGTGGTTGCAGGATGTTTAGTAGTCATTCCCAGTGACGGCTGGTGGGGATATTGGGTGGGTGGGCTAACCATTACATTAAAGCATCAATAGTCTACGCTGCAACAACAGCAGCATCACATCCGAGATACCAAGTTACAGCAAAGACACTAAGTCCTTTCACTGACACCAAGTTACAAAACGATTTGGTCGTTTATCATTTTGTGTTATTTGAACACTGTTGGATCAATGTGTCCCCAGTGTCCTCACTTCCAAGTTGTCCTACAAATACAGTGAAGAAAATGGGTGTTAAAGTAGATAATCCGCCTCATTCATGGTGACGCCTGCCTTTGCCACAGTTGTGTTGTTGTATGCCTTTGTTAGGAACTGCGTCACCCAGAATCCTATATGTTGTGTTGCAGACTAGTGACGTCCGGAGGTCAGAGTTCGGGAGGTACGAAGGAAAAGGTCTCGGTCCATTCAGTTTAAAACAACAAATAAAACAAGTCGCACCTGCCTTCGAACCTCTCGTTTGTCACTCACCTCCCGCTCCCCTCCCTGTACACCTCCCGCTCCCCTCCCTCACCTCAGACCCCCTCCCTATACACCTCCCACTCCCCTCCCTTACCTCAGATCCTCTCCCTGTACACCTCCCGCTCCCCTCCCTCACCTCAGACCCCTTCCCTATACACCTCCCACTCCCCTCCCTTACCTCAGATCCCCTCCCTGTACAGCTCCCGCTCCCCTCCCTTACCTCAGATCCTCTCCCTGTACACCTCCAGCTCCCCTCCCTCACCTCAGATCCCCTCCCTCTACACTTCCCGCTCCCCTCTCTCACCTCAGATCCCCTTCCTGTACACCTCCCGCTCCCCTCCCTCACCTCAGAGCCCCTCCCTGTACACCTCTCTCACCTCAGATCCCCTTCCTGTACACCTCCCGCTCCCCTCCCTCACCTCAGATCCCCTCCCTGTACACCTCCCGGGTGTCTGCTGGTCAGAAGCCAGTGGCCTGGGGCCTGGTTGAATGTAGCCCAAATGATCAGCAAATTAACGGGGCGTGCCACGAGAGATGTCACTCACTTCACCCTGCGAGGATGAACAGAAGCTGATGCTACTGTGGTTGGGCTGTAAAAACAAGCCCGTTTAGAAATACCCTGTTTGTCTTGTGACTATTTGGTGCTGTTGCTGTTCTAGGTTCCACCAAAATCTAAAACAACCCGTTCTAAGGTTTTTTTAACAATAATTTTCTCATCAACCAGCAACAATAATCCGATTCCAGCAACAATAATCCGATTCCAGCAAACAATAATCCGATTCCAGCAACAATAATCCAATTCCAGCAACAATAATCCGATTTATGGACAGAAAAAACAAACCTGCATGACTAAAGCAAGGAAGGAAGCTGACGGGAGCCAATGTGTACATGAACGAGCATCAGACCAAGAAAAACGCCAACATTGCCAGTAAAGCTCGGGGGCCAAGGAAGCAGAAAAACATTCAATGGATGTGGACGACAAACTGCAAAGTTTTCATCAAGCTTAACGCAACAGCAGAGGAAGCAAAGGTGCTCTGCATCAGAGATACGTCAGAAGTGGAGAAGTACCAGGAACCCCAAGTAAGCAATGCAATGAAGATGTTTGACTATGTACTGTATTGGACTGTTCGACACTAAAACCCATGAACCTTGAATAAGACATTGACCCTGACATGAACTTCTCCACTAATCTAAACAATAATGGTTGTTATCACACTGACAAAACTAGTTAACAAGACTATGAGTCAGATAATGGTCTGTCTTGTCAGCCATCCACTTTAACAGTAGAAGTCTCCGTGCTCACTTTAAAATCCTACAATAACGTTTCCATCTCTTCAAGAAGCCGTTCAGTATCGTACTGATATCTGACGCCCGGCTCAACAGCGGGGGGGGGGGGTGATATGGATGGATTTGACTTACATTACTTGAATAACAAGAACAAGAAAGGAGGTGGTGTGTAGTCCGCGGTGGTGTAGCGGTCTAAGCATGGGCTTTGTGCCGATGCCGTTGCCCACCGGGGACCGAGGTTCGCGCCCCGGTCTCGTCAGGCCGGACTCGATGAAGCAGCGATAATTGGCAGCGCTGTCTTGGGGAGGGGGCGGAGTCGGCTTGTGTTCGTCACATGCATGCATGCGTCTCTGTGGGTGTGGGGGAAAAGCAGTGGTTCGGCCTGGATTCACCTCGTCACGCAAGTGGCGAGGCGTCTCCTTCCGGACTGCCGGCCGGAGACATGCACTTGACGCAGTGCGAGGGTGGGTGTTTGAATTCAAATAGGGATCGATGGGCCACTAAACTGGGAGAAAAGGGAAAAATCAGAAATAAATTTATAGAAAAAGCGAGGGAAAAAAGAAAGGAGGCGGTGTGGCTGTCTATCTCGATAGAAACCTCAGCTGCAAGGCAGTAGAAGACATGTATACAACTATCGATGACGTAACGGAATGCATGACCATTGAAATGTACATGGAGAAAATTAAAAAAGAAAAATGTAATGGTTAGTTGTGTGTACAGAGTACCTGGATGCAACACTGAAATATTTAAGGGAAGGATGGAAGAAATGCTTGCTCGGTCAGATCGGAAGGTTATGTTTATTTGTGGGGATTTTCATATAGATTTGCTGAATCCCAACAAGCACAAATTGACTGACCAATTTAGCGATGCAATGTATAGCACGAGTCTTTATCCAATGCATAGCACGAGTCTTTATCCAGTGATCTGAAAAGCCAGCAGAAGAGCATCGCACTGTGCCACTCTAATAGACAACATGTTCTTGAACCACGTGGACAGCAGCATAGTGAGCGGGTTGTTAATGGATGATATAAGTGACCATTTGCCAGTTTTTGTGATGAATATGTGGAGGCCGAGGAAGACCATATGTTCAAACACAGGAGAGTGAGAATGGAGGAAGCCATGGGTGCATTTAAAAATGAAATATTAAAACAAATTGTAAAAAAGTACAAGAGGAAAATGACATTGTCAAAACTTATAATACATGTCTCAGTATATGTTTAACACTATACGACAAAAACTGCCCAATAAAAAATACAACAGGAAGCTGATAGACCATGGATTACAAAGGGGCTGTAAAATACCTGTAAAAAAAAGAAGAATGCTCTTGAGAGACAGTTCATAACGTAGAACAGTAGAGGCAGAAAATACATTCAAGAGATGTAAAAATAAGTTAATTAAAATTATGAGAAGGAATGCAAGAAGGAACATAATAACAAAATATTAGAGGAAAACAAAGACAATATCAAGGGCGCGTGGAGAGTATTAAATAGCATTATTAGAAATGGATCAACAAACACGAGTTACCCTCAATATTTCATGCACAATGATACAACTATAAACAATATGAATGATGTGGGACCTGGGTTTAACAATTTATTCTTTGTTAGTGCGGGGCCAAAACAGGCAGAAGAAATCGATGCCCCACAGCCAAAACAGGTGGAGGCTATTGAGGCTTATGAAGCTACAGTTCAAAGCTCAGTCTTCTGAGAGCTGGAGAAGGACAGTAAATCATTGATATTGTTGGCAAGAGTAAGAACCAAACGCCAGCTGACTGGAATGCAACTGACATGACTTTAGTTAAGAAAGTCATTGATGGTATTGTAAGCCCACTGACTTACATCTGCAACTTGTCTTTTAAAAACGATACATTTCCATGCGACATGAAAATGGCTAAAGTTATCACACTATATAAAGCTGGGGATAGACATCACTTTACCAATTACAGGCCTGTGTCCGTAATCTCCCGGTTCTGTACGATTTTGGAAAAACTCTATATTGCAAAGTTGAACAATTTTATTGAGAAATTTAATTTTTTGTCAGACAATCAGTAGGGGTTCCAATCAAACAGATCGCCATCTATGGCATTAATGGAGCTAATAGAAGAAATAACTAATTGTATTGATAACAAGAAATGTGCAGTGGGAGTATTTATAGATTTAAAATAAAGCATTTGATGCAATTGACCATGAAATATTACTTAATAAAATGATAAAGTTTGGTATCAGAAGGGTGGGGCTAAATAGGCTGGGAAGTTTTTTTTGGCAAACAGACAACAATTTGTGCAGATAAGTGACTACAAATGGACACTACTTGTGGTGTCCCACAGGGGTCAGTTTTAGGCCCTAAATTGTTTGTTCTGTATATCAATGACATATGTTAGGTGTCACGTCTATTGAAATTCATTTTATTTACAGATGACACAACCGGTTTTTTTTGGGGTTTTTTTCCGGGGATAATTTACAGGAGCGTTTTGAGTTGATCACAGCTGAAATGAAAGAAGTTAAGTGTTTTTTTTAACTTTTTTAACTGTATCATTATCATTATCATTACATCTGAACAAAACTAATTCTATATTATTTGGAAATCTTAAAATAGACACACAAGTAGAAATAATGATCAACAATATTAACATTGAAAGAGTATATGAAAATACATTTCTGGATGTGATACTTGACCATAAAATCTGCTGGAAACCACATATAAGATTTGTGAGAACAGAAATGGCAAGAAGCATTGGAGTTCTGGGAAAGGTAAGGCACATTCTGGATCATAAAGGTTTGTACATTCTGTATTGTTCACTTGTGCTGCCATATTTGAATTACGGTGTGGAGATATGGGGGAACGCCTACAAAAACAACCTACAACCATGGCTACTACAAAAAAAAGAGCAATAAGGATAGTAAACAATATAGGGTATTGGGAACACACTAACAAACTAATTCACGGGCTATGAAGTTCATGGTAGAATTTAAGACTGCACAAATGTTGTACAAAGCAAGACATAATCTACTTCCTGGCAACATACAACAATGGTTCTCAAATGGGGGGGGGTATAATTTGAGAGGAAAATTGAATTTTAAGAAATAATGTGTCCATACCAGTCGCACAAGTATGTGTATTTCAAATTGTGGAGTTAGGGTTAGGCTTTTTATTTAGGTTTATTAACTGAGCATTACAGAGGGGGCAGGGAATTATAAGTAGTAACGTTCTCCTGCTCCTTTTCCAACTTACAATATTTGTTGGATTCTCTATTGAGAATTATTTTGTTGAATTCCATCCATCCATCCATCCATCCATCCATCCATCCATCCATCCATCCATCCATCCATCCATCCATCCATCCATCCATCCATCCATCCATCCATCCATCCATCCATTCATTATCCAAACCGCTTATCCTGCTCTCAGGGTCACGGGGATGCTGGAGCCTATCCCAGCAGTCACTGGGCAACAGGCAGGGAGACACCCTGAACAGGCTTTTGATGAATTCTTCAGGTTTTATTATCATTTGTTGTTGTTTTATGCTTGATTTGATTTGATTTGATTTGATTTGATTTGATTTGATTTGACTTGATTTGACTTGACTTGATTTGACTTGACTTGAACTTTGCTGTAAAAGAGTGGGAAGGCTTAGCCCAGATATCCCTGGTCATTCCTGATGGTTCCTAGGTGGTGATCAAGGATTAGTTGTTATTGTCGTTAGATGGTTTTTAAGGAGATGGTTATTGCTTGCGAGGGCAGTTACTATACTAGTTTCCACATCAGCTGTTAATAACCCCCACGGCAGTTGTGAAAGCAGCAGGTAGGTAGTGAATGAGGGTGAGGGACAGCGCCTGCCAGGGCAACAGGTACCTGGTGTCCTGGGCGAGATGGAGCAGCATGTTGTTTAAGATGTGTTGAGTTTGATCTCTGTAGTAATCATCAAACGTCTTCAACCAACCTGTAAGCACAAAAACACATATACCTATACATGAACCACAAATATAATTACATTCTTATGAAGTATTATCATGTATTCAAGGACTAAAGTACAAACATTAAAGACATATATAAAAAATATATTATTCAACCAAACGAATAAATAGTAAAATATAAATACATACTTTAATACACAAAATATTACTCTGTTCTTGTTAAATACTATGACATGTTTTATATATGTATGTATGTATGTGTATATATATATATATATATATATATATATATATACACTACCGTTCAAAAGTTTGGGATCACCCAAACAATTTTGTGTTTTCCATGAAAAGTCACACTTATTCACCACCATATGTTGTGAAATGAATAGAAAATAGAGTCAAGACATTGACAAGGTTAGAAATAATGATTTGTATTTGAAATAAGATTTTTTTTACATCAAACTTTGCTTTCGTCAAAGAATCCTCCATTTGCAGCAATTACAGCATTGCAGACTTTTGGCATTCTAGCTGTTAATTTGTTGAGGTAATCTGGAGAAATTGCACCCCACGCTTCCAGAAGCAGCTCCCACAAGTTGGATTGGTTGGATGGGCACTTCTTGCGTACCATACGGTCAAGCTGCTCCCACAACAGCTCAATGGGGTTCAGATCTGGTGACTGCGCTGGCCACTCCATTACCGATAGAATACCAGCTGCCTGCTTCTGCTCTAAATAGTTCTTGCACAATTTGGAGGTGTGTTTAGGGTCATTGTCCTGTTGTAGGATGAAATTGGCTCCAATCAAGCGCTGTCCACTGGGTATGGCATGGCGTTGCAAAATGGAGTGATAGCCTTCCTTATTCAGAATCCCTTTTACCCTGTACAAATCTCCCACCTTACCAGCACCAAAGCAACCCCAGACCATCACATTACCTCCACCATGCTTAACAGATGGCGTCAGGCATTCTTCCAGCATCTTTTAATTTGTTCTGCGTCTCACAAACGTTCTTCTTTGTGATCCAAACACCTCAAACTTGGATTCATCCGTCCACAACACTTTTTTCCAGTCTTCCTCTGTCCAATGTCTGTGTTCTTTTGTCTGTGTTCTCTTCTTAATCTTTTTCTTTTATTGGTCAGTCTCAGATATGGCTTTTTCTTTGCCACTCTGCCCTGAAGCCCAGAATCCCGCAGCCGCCTCTTCACTGTAGATGTTGACACTGGTGTTTTGCGGGTACTATTTAATGAAGATGCCAGTTGGGGACCTGTGAGGCGTCTGTTTCTCAAACTAGAGACTCTAATGTACTTATCTTCTTGCTCAGTTGTGCAACGCGGCCTCCCACTTCTTTTTCTACTCCGGTTAGAGCCTGTTTGTGCTGTCCTCTGAAGGGAGTAGTACACACCGGTGTAGCAAATCTTCAATTTCTTAGCAATTTCTCGCATGGAATAGCCTTCATTTCTAAGAACAAGAATAGACTGTCGAGTTTCAGATGAAAGTTCTCTTTTTCTGGCCATTTTGAGCGTTTAATTGACCCCACAAATGTGATGCTCCAGAAACTCAATCTGCTCAAAGGAAGGTCAGTTTTGTAGCTTCTGTAACGAGCTAAACTGTTTTCAGATGTGTGAACATGATTGCACAAGGGTTTTCTAATCATCAATTAGCCTTCTGAGCCAATGAGCAAACACATTGTACCATTAGAACACTGGAGTGATAGTTGCTTGAAATGGGCCTCTATACACCTATGTAGATATTGCACCAAAAACCAGACATTTGCAGCTAGAATAGTCATTTACCACATTAGCAATGTATAGAGTGTATTTCTTTAAAGTTAAGACTAGTTTAAAGTTATCTTCATTGAAAAGTACAGTGGTTTTCCTTCAAAAATATGGACATTTCAATGTGATCCCAAACTTTTGAACAGTAGTGTATATATATATATATAAATACCTCAAAACACTTTTCTTCTTCTTATAGGGTTAGAGTTAGGGTTAGGATTAGGATTAGGGTTAGGATTAGGGTTAGGATTAGGGTTAGTGTTAGGGTTAGGGTTAGGGTTAGGATTAGGGTTAGGGTTAGGATTAGGGTTAGGGTTAGGGTTAGGGTTAGTGTTAAGGTTAGGGTTGATCCAGATGTTAGTGCTCTCCAGGAAACGTAACTTCTGTCATATTAGTCGCTGATTACGTACTTCTGTAAGCAGCAGCGACTCAGGCAGCCCAGCACATATCAGCCTACATCAGGAAATGAAAAGATCCTACCCAGACTCGACGGTGCTAGTACTTGGGGATTTTACCCATGTTATCTTGATGAGGACATTTTCAAGATTGAAACAGCAGTTCATGTGCCCACCATGTACATAAGTACTGGATCAATGCTATAGCTGTAGCATGGCACCCCTTCAGCAGCCAGACCATAACTTGATCCTTCTCATCCCTGTTTACCACCAGAAATTGAAATCTGTTTAACCAGTAACTAAAGTAGTAAAAAGTGGTCTTCCCAGGCAGGCGTGGATACTGATTCAGTAGTCAATGATGACCCCAAGCGGTCTGACAGTCTCAATTAATTCTACTGTCACTTTGATAACAATCAAAGCCTACTAAGACAGCCAGTAGTGGCCAGTTCCCTGACTCCCCCCTTTGTGATAGAGGAGTATGAGGTGAGGAACCAGCCTCTCTACAGAAAAGCAGGGAAGCAGTGGGCCCTGATGTTGTATCCTCTGCTGCCCTAAAATGTCGTGCGGATGAATTTGCTGCTGTCTTCATTTGTTTCTTTGCTACTGTCTTCACTGATGGTTTTAACAAGTCTCGAGGAATGCAAAGTCCCTGCATGTTTTAAGTCCACTGTCATAACCCCTTTGCCTAAGAAATCCAACATCAGTTGCCTGAATGATTGCAGACCTGTTGCATTAATCTACTATTACTGCTTTCGGCTGCTCCCATTAGGGGTTGCCAGAGTGGATCATCCGTTTTGATCTGTTACATTAATATCTGTAATAATTAAAAATAAGACCTGTCGCATTAATATCTGTAATAATTCAAAGTTTTGAGCGCCTAGTATGTAAACACCTATCCAACGTGACCAGCTTAGATCCCTACCATTGTGCATACACAGCAAATAGGTGTGTAGGGGATGCTATGTCCTTCTGTCTCCATTCCATCCTGCAGTACTTAGAGGCTCCTGCCACTTATGCACAGGTTCTCTTTGTGGACTCTTGTTGATGCATAGGTATTCCGTCTTGCTCCTACTGACTTTCATTCCTCTTCTCTCCAGCACATACCTCCACCTCTCCGGTCTCTCCTCAACCTGCTCCCTACTCTTGCTACAGATCATTATGTCACCCGCGAGCATCATAGTCCACAGAGACTCCTGCCTGATCTCGTCCATCAACCTGTCCATCACAATTGCAAACAAGAAATGACTCAAATCCGATCCTTGATGTAATCCCACCTCCACCTTGAACCCATCTGTCACTTCTTCCACACACCTCACCACTGTCACACCTCCCTCATACATATCCTGCACCACTCCTACATACTTCTCTGCAACTCCCGACTTCCTCAGACAATACCACACCTCCTCTCTCGGCACCCTGTCATATGCTTTCTCTAAATCTACAAAGACACAATGCATCTCCTCCTGGCCTTCTCTATACGTCTCCATCAACATTCTCAAAGCAAACATCACATCTGTGGTGGTCTGTCATGGCATGAAACCATACTGTTGCTGCTGATCATCACCTCTCCTCTTAACCTAGCTTCTATTACTCTTTCCCAAATCTTCATGCTGTGGCTGATCAACTTTATACCTCTGTAGTTGCTACAGTTCTGCACATCACCCTTGTTCTTGAAAATCGGTACCAGTATGCTTCTTCTCCACTCCCCGGGCATCCTCAACAAACAAACTACTTTGTTGAGCAAACTCAAGAAAGTGGGACAATACAGAAAAGAGTGTCTCAGCAAGGGCAGTTACAAAGACTGACTTGTGAAATGACCTAAAGAGGAACGATAGCTATGACCTCGTACCATCCCTTTGTAGCTACACTCACGGCCCTTCCACTTGATAATGTGACTGTGGTGTCGCTCAGACACTGAACACAAGAGATGGCACGCGCTGAGGTAACTATGCTTCATGCGTGCCATGCTTAAGCGTTCATCATCAAGTGTGATAATACTGCGACAGATGCTGAGTCTGAACCCTCTGAGACATTCTGGTAGAAGAATTGCCACGACAGTGGTGGTTGCAGTAGTCGTACTACTAGTGGGGGTGTTTATAGTTGCAATACTATGAGTGGCTGTAGTATTACTCAAACTATTCATGTAAGCACTACTTAGAAACAGCAGCAGTACTTTACATAGTAGTACTTGTGATTAATAGTACTTGTAGTAGCAGTGCTACTTTAAGCATTAATAGTAAAATTACTGATAGTACCTGTAGTATGATTTGCAGTAGTAGTAGTAGTCGTAGTAATAGTCCTCACAATAGCATTACTAGGAGTAGTTGTAGTATTATTCACCACAGTGTTTCTACTGTGCCAACATTCAAAGTAGCACTACTCATAGAAATAACAGTAATACTTTTAGCAGTGATAATCATAGTATTTCTACTTGAGCAACCATAAATGGAGAAGTAATAGTAGCAGTACTTATATTAGCAGCAGCTGTCTTATTATTCATGGTATTAGTAGAACTTCTATTAGTAGTAATATACTTGCATTAGTAGCAGTAGTACACTTATATTAATATTAGTAGTAGCAAAACTGTAAGTTGTACTATTACTCAGAGTAGCAGTTCTATTGATAGTTGTAGCATTACACAGTAGTAACAGCAGGAGTTTTGGTAGAAGTGATAGTAATAGTACCAGTAGTAGTAGTAGCAGTAGTAGTTGTGGCAGTAGTAGTCACATTGGGAGCATTAGTAGTAGTCATGGTAACAGTATTAGCAGTACTTGTGCACTGCTCATAGTAGTAGTAATAGTTGTAGTAGTAGCAGTCATGGTAGTCCTAGTAGTGCACTAGTATTAATAGTCCTAGTACTCAAAGCAATCGTACCCACAGTAGTAGCACCAATATTCACAGTACTGGTCGGGGTCATTGTGCAATTACAGCACTGAACAGTTGTAGTACACCTCAAAGTATCTGAAGTCACAGTAGTTGTGCTAGTATTCATAACTAGTACTCATGCTAGTACTCGTGCTAGTACTCATAGACTGACTGAGGTCATGGTGTGAGGGAGGCACCATGAACAGTAGTAGCAAAGCTCATAGAAATAGTACTCATAGTACTACATTAGTACTCGTAGCACCAACCAGGGTCGTTGTGCGAGTGCGGCACCACAAACACTTCCAGCGGCTCCTTGTCCCACTCATTGCCATGGTAACTGATATCGAAGCCCTGCTTCCAGACGCCCCCATCTGGGTTGTCGAACCTCAGCATGTCATATACGTCCGTCAGCTGTGGAAAAACGGAAAGAAAGAGTGAGAGTATGAAAAACAGTACTTCAACATATGATACGACAGGATTCAGTTTTATTGTCTACACGAGGGGGTACATTTTCTTTGACTCCCCTGGCATTACACAGAACCCTGACAACACATAAAAACAACACAAAAAGCATAAAAAGACACACTGCTGTGTCATGTTACGTACAAGATATGCAATGTAGAAAAACATGGAAAAATAAAAGATGAAGTGAAGTACAGTGCATGTCTCTACGGCTAGTTACTTCATTTTGTTTCACATGTGTAGGATCCAGGGTGTCTCCCCGCCTGTCTCCCAGTGACTGCTGGGATAGGCTCCAGCATCCTGCGACCCTGAGTGGGATAAGCGGGTTGGATGATGGATAGATGGATGGATACCACATTTTGGTGACTAGGCTGGCAATTTATGTGTCTTTACCAGCACCGCTCACGCCTTGCCCAGACGAACCGACTCTTTCTTTCACTACTCGCGTAAACATGTTTAAGAACAACTTGCTAGTGCTCCATGCTACCGGGGACAGCTGGCCAGAGGAAAGAAAGCAAGCAGTTCTTCTCCATGCCCTTGGCACAGAGGGACAAAGACTGTTTTACACTTGACCCGATATGGGTACTACCTACACTTCTGCCGTAGATGGACTGAGAAAGCACTTTGTTCCAAAAGTTAAATGTGATTGCAGAACGTCACACATTTTGCTAGAGAGCACAGAGACCTGGGGAGACGATTAGTCAGTCTGTGGCCTCACTACGTGAGCTAGCCACACATTGTGAGTTCAGTGACTTAGAGGAAGCTGATGCTTCATGATCAGTTGAGAGAGCATGTTGCCAAATCGTGCAAATTCTTGCTAGAATCTGACCTGAGGCTGGTTAAAGCTACACTGGCTTTGCAGACCGAGGCTGGACCACGGAACACCGATGTCCTTTCCAATGCTACTATTGCTGCTGCTGCTGCATTGGTGACCCAGATAGCATCTGGATGTGGGCCACTTCAGGCAATGATACAGCACTAATGGCCCTCTTCTGGCCCTGACAAAATGGATGTGAGCCTGAAGTGGCCCACATGTATAATAGCAAATATGGCAAAAATATGCCAAATCAAATGTGGGCCTTTTTTGGCAAAGATGCGGTGGTCTCGGTAACATGTGATCTGGATGTGACCCTGAAGTGGCCCGTGTGGTAAATGGTGAATATGGCCCAACTATCATAAAACAAATATGGGCCACCACTGGCAAATATGCGGTACATGCGGCATTGCTATGGCTTGGTTCTGGCCCATATCTGGACAACAGGAGTGGACCGCCCAAGTGCCATCATTCCACACGGTATGTGGGCCGGATGGCCACAGCAATTTAGCTATCTGGGGAGAGCCATAGCTACACAAAGTGAAACCTCCTTCCAAACTATGGAGAATTGCCACTGCTGCTATCGATGCAGATTCGTCAGCCACTTACTAGATAATAAGCTTTCATGCCCGACTGCTGAAGTGACATGCAACTCATGCAGAAAAGTGGGACATGTTTCCCAAGTTTGTCGATCTGGTCGAAAGGAGATATATGAAGTGGTGATATCTGAACTGACTGTGCTTTACATGACTGACACTGTGCAGGATAAAATCCTGTTTCATAAAAGTGAACGCGAATGGATACTATTGAGCTAATAGTAGATATACTTTATTAATCCCCGTATGGAAATTCATCCTCTACATTTAACATATCCTAGCTGTGTAGCGAGGAACAGTGGGCAGCCAAAGTGCAGCACCCAAGGACCAACTCCAGTACTTCTTTCCTATTGCCTTCGTCAGGGACACAGACAGGAGTAGTAACCCTAACTTACATGTCTGTGATGGTGGGAGGAAGCCGGAGTACCCGTAGCGAACCCATGCAGACACGGGGGGAACATGCAAACTCCACACAGAAAGGACTTTGGATGGCCTGGGGCTCGAACTGAGGACCTTCTTGCTGGGAGCCAGCAGTGCTAACCAGATAAAGTTAATCTGTTTCTGTTATTCTAGAGAGCACTACCAGACTCTCTTCCTTACATGCAACCTTGCTGACCATACAGGGACTCTTCTCACATATTCAACGGAGAAAATACCAGTTAAAGGGTGTATGCATGCCACAGTAAATCAAATCAAACCAAATCAAGTCAAGTCAAATCAAATCAAATCAAATCAAATCAAATCAAATGTCTTTATTTCGAGCATGCAAAATAAAAGAAAAAATGACCAAGCATAAAAAAACAATAATAACAAATGATAGAAATAAAACCAGAAGAATTCCGCAAAGGGATTCTCAACAGAGAATCCAACAAGTATTTATGCTGGAAAAGGAGCAATGGGAAGTTACTACTTATAATTTCCTGCCCCCTCTCGAATGATCAACTGATAAATCTAAATAATAAACACAGTTTTTCACATATCAGAGCATGTCGTTGTCAATATCTATCTCACAATGAATCAATAAAAAACCAATAAAAACAATAAAACAACAAAAACAAAAACAAAGATAAAATTAACAGTGATTTCCAAAAAACAACAGTAACAGCATCCACTATGGGTGTCACGGTCATGAGAGAAGTAAAACCTCCTCCTCATCCTTGTACCTTGTACCCTAAAAACACTGAATTTTGTGGGATATAACTCCTTTTGATTTAGTGAGGCTAGGCTTAGGTTTAGGCTTACGCTTAGGTTTAGGTTTAGGTTTAGGGTCAGGCTTAGGCTTAGGGCTTAGGCTTAGAGTTAGGGTGAGGGTTAGCCTTGGGTTTAGGCTTAGGCTTAGGGTTTTTAGGGAACAAAAAATTGTAAGTAAAGCACTATAATAAATTCAGTCAACTGTTCTTTATCCCCCAATGTAATATTGCTGCTGGGTGATTTTAATATACACATGGACAATGTCCACAATACTCTCACAAGGGATTTTACATCATGCTTGGACAGTTTTGGATAACAGCAATATATTGATTTTCCGGCGCACTCTAAAGGACACATACTTGATCTGATTTGCTGCTCTGGTGTAACTCCTCTTAACTGTAGTGCATCTGATTTGCCCATTTCTAACTACAAGCTAGTGTCTTGCGATGTTAACTTGACAGTATCCCAAACCAATTTGTCATGCTCCATCTCATTCCGAAATATTAAGAATATTGATTTATCTGCTCTTTCTAGTGGAATTGATAATCTCCCCAGCAAAGACAATTTATCCACCCCAGACGAACTGGTCTCTCATTACAACGAAGGCCTTTATAGCCTTTTAACAATCTTGCTCCTTTAAAAACCCGCTCTGTTTCCTTCACCCACCCTGCCCCTTGGTTTACACCTGGACTAGGTCAGTTTAAAGCTAAAGGCTGTGGCCTGGAACGCCTTTACACGAAAACTGGCCTTGTTGTTCATAAAGACATGTATAATGACCACATACTTCATTATAAGGAGGCTGTGTCCACAGCTAAATCGTCTTATTATGCAAACTTAATTAGCTCAGGTGAAGGGAACACTAGAACTCTGTTTTCCTTGGTAAACAATATTTTACGGCCACCAGACACTCTTGCACCTCACCTGTATTCAGTTGCTCAATGTGACTCCTTCATGACTTTTTTAATGCCAAAATTGAAAATATTCATCAGCAATTGGCCTTGTCAAACAACACCGCATACGGTTCATCTTATTCACCCTTCTATGTCCTCCTCTCTTCTTCACTATCTAGTTTTAAACTCCCAACTGTTGCAGAAATATCTGGTCTTATTCACAAATCAAAATCATCTACCTGTCAGCTAGACCCCCTTCCTACTCATTTAGTAAAAGCCTGTCTACCTTCCCTATCCTCTTTAATAACTGATATCATACATTCCTTCCTTACCTCTGGTCTTGTTCCCTCATCTCCCAAAACAGCTGCAATACCTCCAATATTAAAGAAACCTGGTGCAGACCCCAACAGTTTGAATAATTTTCGCCCAATCTCAAATTTACCATTTCTTTCTAAAACACTTGAAAGAACAGTCACATCTCAGGCACACGCTGACTTGACTAACAACAATCTGTTCGAACAATTCCAGTCGGGTTTTCGCTCCATGCACAGTTCGGAGACAGCATTGGTGAAAATCACTAATGATCATTTGATGGCAACTGACTCTGGGCTCTTAACCATACTTGTCCTCCTTGATCTAAGTGCAGCCTTTGATACCATCTCACACAACATCCTCCTAGAAAGTTTAGCTTCCATTGGAATAACTGGCACCCCCCTGGACTGGTTTAGATCATAACTCTCTGGCCGCACTACATTTGTCCAACTTAAGAATTTGAGATCTCAGTCCTTTGCTGTTACTACTGGTTTCCCCCAGGGCTCTGTACCGGGACCCCTCCTATTTATTATTTAACTACTACCTCTTGGCCACATGTTCAGGAAATTTGGCATTCAATTTCACTGCTATGCGGATGACACCCAGCTTTATCTATCCACTAAACCTACCTCCACTCTTCTGCCCACTTCCTTTTCTGACTGCTTACTAGAAATTAAATCCTGGTTTTCATACCTCTTCCTCAAACTTAATAGTGATAAAACAGGTCCTCTTAGTTGACACTAAATCTACTTTGGCCAAAACTGATAGTTTTTCTCTTACTATTGACCAGGGGTGGGCAATCTTATCCAGAAAGTGCTGGTGTGGGTGCAGGTTTTTGTTCCAACCAAGCAGTTACACACCTGTGTCTCCTAATGAAGTTCCTCAGCAGAGACTCTTCTGGTTGATTCGTGGGATCACGTGTGTAACCTCTTGGTTGGAACAAAAACCTACACCCACACTGGCACTTTCTGGATAAGATTGCCCACCCCTGCTATTGACAATTCTATAGTTCCTCCATCGCCTCAGATTTAGAGTCTGGGTGTCACCTTGGATAACACATTATCTTTTGAGGCTCACATCAATAATGTTACTCGGTCCGCATACTTCCACCTACGCAATATTAATCATTTTCGCCTGTCACTTACACCTAAAAGCACAGCTATACTCACTCACACCCTGGTTACATCCCGTATTGACTACTGTAATTCTATCCCCTTTGGACTGAGGGGGTTCAGGCCTATGCAGAACAGCAGCGGGGATAGTGCATCATCTTGGTGTATGCCACATTTGATTGTTACCTATGTGATTGTCTTTCAATTTTGTTTTGTTTTTTCTTCCATTGCCACATTGAGTTCTTCATGAACACATGAGCGAAACTCATACTGCTTTCACACTGGCCAAAAAATCCCGCTAACATCCACCTTTTAACATTGACCAAAGGCGGACATTAGCGGGTTTACTGCGAGTTTTTGGCTAATTTGAAAGGGGTATTATTAGTGTCATGCTGGCTTTGTATAGTGCCATGCACTCTAGTAACCATATGTTGGGCATTGAATCTTAGGCTTTGTTGTAGTCAATCCAGACTGTGCTCAGGTTGGTCTCTGGTCTTACAGTCTTGGATGACTGCTCTATCAAACAGTGACCCTCTGGTGTTGTTCCCAATTTTTTTCTGACTTTCGCTCATGTATTGACTCACGTGTCCTTTCAGCTTAGTTGGTATGACGCATGACAGGATCTTCCATGTTGTGGAGAGGTGGGTTATCGGACGGTAGTTTGAAGGTGTTGAACCCTTTTGGGGATCCTTAATGATCAGTATTGTACTCCCCTGCATTAGCCAGTCAAGATAATAATAATAATAATAATAATAATAATAATAATAATAATAATAATAATAATAACACACTGAAAACATCCAAATTGACCTAGACATGACCATCCCAAGACCTAGAACAAGAAGGCACATACAAATACCCGGGAATGAATGAAGGGGACGGGATACAACATGCCAAAATGAAAGAAAAGACCAGAAAGGAGTACTACCAAAGAATACGAATGGTAACAAAATCCCAACTCGATATACCAGCTCAGGAAAAAAATACTGGTGGTTGTGCAACCTACAATTCACTAAAACCTTTTTTTTATTATGGAAACTCGTATTACCAGATCTTCATACCGCATCGGTCATCGCGTGGGTTACCAAGGACCGCGATTTTCAGTGAGGAACTAGGCTGAGAACGAAAAGTGTGCTACGGGAACAAACTCTACCCAAAATGCACCTGAGGATCACCACACCGAGGACATTCCTCAAAGAGGCATTCATGTTGCACCATCTCAAAATCCCACTAAAGCCAGTCGACAGAAATGGGAGCGAGTTTCTGGGACTCCACTCTGAAGGGCAGGTCTTTAGTGGATAGCCATACCCTCTGGCCGCTCCTGTATATGGGGGCAGCCGCCTACTTGTAATGATCAGAATTGCAGAGCAGGGTGCGTCGGGCCTGGGCCCAGGTGTGGCGACAGCGGCGAACCAGAGCCAGCGCAGAGGGCACACTGACCTTCCTCTCCAGGGCAGGGAAGAGAGGAGGTTGATATCCATAGGTACACTGAAAGGGGGAGAGACCAGATGAGTCACATGGGAGAGAATTGTGTGCATACTCAACCCAGGTGAGCTGACTGCTCCATGTGTTGGGGCTCTGGGAGGCAGGCAACACAGGCTGGTCTCCAGCTCCTTGTTCAGCCGCTCCATCTGACCATTGGTTTGGGGATGGTGGCCAGATGAGAGGCTGAGGGATGCTCCCAGGAGTGAACAGAAAGCCCGCCAGAACTGTGCCACAAACTGCGGGCCCTGGTCAGACACAGTGTCCCTGGGGAAGCCATGGAGGCGCAAAACATGATGCAGCATCGCCTCGGTTGTCTCCTTGGCCGAGGGCAACTTGGGCAAAGGAAAAAAATGGGCCATCTTTGAAAATCTATCCACCACTGTGAGGATGGTGGTGTTACCTTTGGAAGGGGGGAGACCAGTCACAAAGTCCACAGAGGTGTCTGACCAAGGCCGATGTGGCACGGGGAGTGGGCGAAGCTGACCAGAAGCTGGGTGTTGGGAGACCTTACTGCGATCACAAACCGGACAGGCTGCCATGTACTCTGTCACCTCCTTCTCCATGACTGGCCACCAGAACCACTGTCGTATGACGAACAAGGTCCTGCGTACTCCAGGGTGACAGGATAAACGGGAAGAGTGGGCCCAGTGGATGACCTGTGAACGCAAGACAGGAGGCACAAACAGCCGGTTCGGCGGGCAGCCGGCCGGAGATTGACAGTTCACATTGGCCTCGTTGACCCTTCTCTCAATGTCCCAAGTGACAGAACCCACAACACACGAGGGAGGAAGAATGGGAGTAGGATCTTTACAAGCGTTCTCGGAGGGAAACAAACGGGAGAGAGCATCAGACTTTAAGTTCTTGAAACCAGGATGATAAGACAGGGTGAAATGGAACCGGTTGAAAAAGAAAGCCCACCTTGCCTGCCGAGAGTTGAGCCTCTTTGCCGTCCTCAAGTACTCAAGGTTTTTATGATCCGTCCAGACGAGAAAAGGCTGTTCGGCCCCCTCCAACAAGTGCCTCCACTCCTCCAATGCTACCTTGATGACAAGCAGCTCACAGTTGCCAACATCATAGTTTCTCTCAGAGGCCGACAGCTTGCGGGAAAGAAAGGCACGGGGGTGTAGCATATTGTCCTTAGCCGACCTCTGAGAGAGAACAGCTCCCACCCCCACATCGGAGGCATCCACCTCCACCACAAACTGCAAGTTGGGGTCAGGCAACGTGAGGACAGGAGCTGAGGTGAAGCTTGTATTCAGTCTTGGAAAGCGAGCTCAGCCCGGGGGTTCCACTGGAAGCTAGGCTTAGAAGAGGTTAGTGCATGAAGGGTGGCAGCAACAGAACTAAAATTTCTGATGAACTTTCTGTAAAAGTTAGCAAACCCCAGGAATCTTTGAACCTCCTTATGGCTAGTGGGAGTGGGCCAATCCACAACAGCGCTAACCTTTTCTGGGTCCATCCTGACCTCCCCCTCAGACACGATGAACCCCAGGAAGGACACGGAGGGCACTCGAAACTCAAACTTCTCAGCTTTGACAAAGAGTTGGTGGTGGAGGAGGCGCTGGAGGACCAGCCGGACGTGCTGAATGTGAGTTTGCTCATCAGGGGAGAAGATTAAGATGCCGTCCAGGTAAAGAAAAACAAACGTATTGAGCATATCGCAGAGGACGTCGTTCACCAGGGCCTGAAAGACAGCTGGGGCATTGGTGAGTCCAAACGGCATGACCAGGTACTTGTAATGACCCCTGGGAGTGTTAAATGCTGTCTCATTCATCCCCCTCCCTTATTCTAACTAGGTGATGAACATTCCTTAAGTCCAGTTTAGTGAAAACCTTAGCACCATTTAGTAGTTCAAAAGCAGTGGAAATTAAAGGGAGGGGGTACCTGTTGTGAACGGTGATCTCGTTGAGTCCCCTGTAGTCAATGCAAGGCCGCAGGGTTTTATTCTTCTTGTCAATGAAGAAGAACCCAGCGCCAGCGGGAGAGGAGGAAGGCCGAATAATCCCTGCAGCCCGGGATTCCTCAACGTACTTTCTCATGGCCTGGGTTTCAGGAGCTGACAGGGAATACAGGTGACCCTTGGATGGTGAAGTTACGGGGAGCAGGTCAATGGTGCAGTCATAGGCCCGATGCGGAGGCAAGGACATGGCACGGGCCTTGCTAAAAAAAAACCTTAAGGTCGTGGTAGCAGACGGGAACTCGGGAAAGGTCAGGAAACTCAGGATCCAGGCTGGGGAAGTTCTGGGAGGTGTTAGAAGGTTCAGAGGGTGAGAAGCAGTTCTTTGCACAAGTCTTTCCCCATGAAATTACCTGCCCTGTTTTCCAGTCTATATGGGGGATGTGGAGTGTCAGCCAGGGATATCCCAGGATAAGTGGGTGCTGAGGAGCTCGAATGACATGAAAGCTGATTCTTTAGGTGTGAGAGTGAGGAAAAAACAGGTGCAGTGACTGAGTGTGATGGGTGACCTTACATAATAGCCTGCCGTCCAGGGCACTGGCATCCATGGGCTGGTTGAGGCGGAAGGTTTTAAGGCTCAGCTTCCTGGCTAGATCAAAGTCCATTAGGTTAGCATCTGAGCCGAAATCAACTAGGACTGGATGCTTAAGAGAAAACGCAGGGGAGATGAGCGACACTAGAGGTTGCAAACGAGAGGGATTAGAAACAGTCAAAGTACGGCTCACCAGTGCCCTCTCCTTTGCTGGCGAGCCCGGTCTTTTAACGGGCAGAAGGCGATGAAGTGGCCCAGTTGGCCTCAGTAGATGCAGCGACCCTCTGAAACTCGTCGCTGGCGTTCTTCTGGGGTCAGGTGGGTTCGGCCAAGCTGCATAGGTTCCTCCGTTTCTGGGGGAGGCGCTGTGATAGAGTCAGCAGGAGGAGTGTGTCGCCAGGAAGAAGAAGAAGAATAGCTGCTGACCTTTTTCCTCCGCTGGAGCAGCGGGGAACTGCAGGGTCTGGTTCTGCTTCTCTCTCTCTCTCTCTCTCTCTCTCTCTCTCTCTCTCTCTCTCTCTCTCTCTCTCTCTCTCTCTCTCTCTCTCTCTCTCTCTCTCCTCTCTCTCTCTCTCTCTCATACAAACGCCTGTCAATCTTTATAGCCAGGGCTACAAGGGAATCCAGCTCTGCAGGTAGGTCCAGGGGGGCTAATTGGTCTTTGAGAGTGTCAGAAAGTCCATCAAGGAAAGCATCAAACAAGGCTGGCTGGTTCCAATCACTCTCTGCTGCTAGAGTGCGGAACTCTATGACGTAATCAGAGATCCTCTTCTTACCCTGTCGCAGTCTCACCAGGGCTCGGGCTGCCTCCTGTCCAGGGGCTGTCTACTGGAAGATCTGGGTGAAAGTCTTGGAGAACAGCGACAGTGAATTGCAGACAGGTGATTTCCAACTCCACTCTGCCATCGCTCAGGCCTCCGCTCTCCCAGTCAGGTGAGAAATAATATATGCAATCTTTGAGCGGTCAGAGGGGAAGGCAGTAGCCCTCAAAATGCAAATCACACTGGGTTAGAAAAGTTCTGCAGTCACCTGTGTCTCCGGAGAAAAGCTCTGATCTGGAAAGGTAGAGAGGCAGGGACGGAGTGGCGGGCGCAGGAGAAGCAGCATCGGACCCAGAACCAGGAGGTGCCGCCGGTATAGATTCGGTGTAGATTCGGGTTCTGCATCTTGGTTAAACAGATGGTTGAGCTGGGTTCCGAAAGCTGCCAAAAGGGACTCCTGACAGTCTGTCCGCTCCTTCACTTCATGGAGAAGAAGACTGATCTGTTCATCTTGACTCTGGATCTTGTGAACCTGTGCCCGGAGCACAGAGTATACTATATCTGAGTCTGCTGAGTCCATGTTATGGCCAGTTTGTACTGTCAGTACTGAACCACAGGCTTGGACTCAAAATGCAGACTCAGTCTCAGTTCACAAAAATCAGTCCTTTTAATAAGAATGAGGTCGGTACACAAGTGATCAGATAAAAAGACAAAAGTGTCCAAATCGGCAGGTGAAAGGCGGGGTCAAAAAAGGCAAAAACAGGTCAGGAAACTACAGCGCTCAAGAAACTCACACAAGGGAAAAAGTGCTGGAACGCTGTCACAAGGAATCAGACGAACTGGCACAGAAGGAAGGGACCACTAAGACTGTATACTCTGGAGGAGGGGAGACAAGAGACACAGGTGCAACTCATTAGGTGCAGGGCTGGTAATCACACAGGAGGGAGATACATGAGGGCAGGAAATAAAAGACCTGAAACGAGACAAGTGGTGAGTATCAAAATAAAACAGGAAGTACAAGACAACGAAAACTGGGAGAAACAAAAGATAACAAATATCCGGACAGGGCATGACAGCGTCACGCCCAAGAACAAATGAAACAAAAATGGGAAGGGAAACAAATGCACAGGCAATACCAAAAAAGAGTAGGTGAGAAAGATGTAGACCAACATATGACCTACTAATGACTCAAAAAAGCTGGGCGGAAATCCCAAACAGAGGACTTTATCATCGCTGCCCAAGATCAGGCCATCAAGACCAAGTACTACTGGAGCAAAATCCTCCAAGATGGCACAGACCCAGCGTGCAGGATATGTGGTCAATTCCAAGAAACCATTGACCATATGGTGGCAGGGTGCCCTGAGCTGGCCAGAACTGAATATTAGAAAGACACAACAAGGCCGCCACATACCTGCACTGGAACATCTGCAAAGAATTCAACACCAACACAAAAGAAAAACGGTACGAGCACGAGCCCCAAACAGTAACAGAAAGACGACATCACAATCTTATGGGACATGCCAGTACAGACAGATCCTGAGATGAAGGCCAACAGGCCAGACATCTTCATCAAGAACAAAAAAGAAAAAGCTGCCTACTCATCGACATGTCCATCCCAACTGAAAGGAGCATCTCAGTAAAAGTAACTGAAAAACTGTCCAAATATAAAGAGCTCGAAATCCAGGCTGAACGAATGTGGGGAATGAAAACCACAACAATACCAGTAGTGACAGGAGCCCTGGGACTTGTAAAAAAGGGGATGGAGAAATACACCAACGGATCACGGGTAACATCAGAATATTAGAACTACAGAAGACTGCACTACTTGGGAACATCTCATATCCTAAGAAAGGCACTATCCATCAAGTAGACTTCTACCTCATTCTAACCCTAGACCAAGGAATGGGCCCGGTTATTATGTTGTATTATGGCATGAAGTTAACGGACATTTGTATAATAATAATGATAATAATAATAACAATAATAATAATAATAATACATTTTATTTGTGGGCGCCTTTCAGAGCACTCAAGGACATCTTACAGAAGAGTTAAAAAAAACAAAAAAAACAAGCAGCACTGTGTCAGACAGCATAGATTCAAAACAAAGCAGGGTAGACAATAAAAAGTTAACACAATAGATAAGTATAAAATCATCATCTGCACAAAACTCAGTGAAGAGGGGATCAGACTGAATATGCCAGTTTGAAAAGGTACGTTTTGAGATGGGATGTGAAGGTTGAAAGAGAGTCAGGGTTGCGAATGTCTTGTGGGAGAGAGTCCATAGGCGAGGGGCAGAATGACCGAAGGCTCTGGTCCCCATGGTAGTCAAGCGGGCCTATGGTGTAGTGAGTTGGAGAGCAGAAGAGGATGTGAGAGTGTGGGAGGGCTTGTGGATATGAAGGAGTTCAGAAAGATATGAAGGAGTTAGGTTATTAAGGGCCTTAATGGTGAGGAGCAGGATCTTGAAGTCAATACAATATTCAACAGGGAGCCATGGAGTTGCCGAAGAACAGGAGTGATATGATCTATGGAAGGAGTTGGTAATGAGTAAAGAAAACGCAGCGGAAGCTGACCATTTGGAATGAGCTTATGAAGACACTTGAGGGGAAGACCAAAGAGGATAGAAATTTGCAGTAGTCAATATGGGATGTAACCAGGGTGTGAGTGAGCATGGCGGTGCTGTTAGGTGTGAGTGACGGGCGAAGACGATTAATATTGCATAGGTGGAAGTATGCAGACCGAGTAACATTGTTGATGTGAGCTTCAAAGATAATGTGCTGTCCAGGATGACACCAGACTCTTAACCTGAGGCGATGGGGGAACTATAGAATTGTCAATATTTAGATAAAACCGATCAGGTTTAGCCAAAGTAGATTTAGTACCTACTAAGAAGACCTTGGTTTTATCACTATAAGTTTGAGGAAGTGGTATGAAAACCAGGATTTATTTTCTAGTAAGCAGTCAGAAAGGGAAGTGGGCGGAAGAGTGGAGGTAGGCTTGGTGGATAGATAAAGATGGTTGTCATCCAAAGTAGCAGTGAAATTGATGCCACATTCCCTGAAAATGTGGCCAAGAGGTAATAGGTTAATAATAAATAGGAAGGACCCTAATACGGAGCCCTGGGGAACACCGGTAGTAACAGGAAATGACTGTGATCTCAATTTTTTAAGTTGGACGAGCTGTGTGTGGCCAGAGAGATATGATCTAAATCTAGAATCTAAATCACAGGAAAGGTCAATCAGTTCATCTGGATACAACGTTTAGTGGGAGAAAAGTTTTATCACTCATGTCATTGACTTTGTCAGTCTCAGCTGAATGCAGGTATCCCCACACTTATAAACACCGAAGTTGCATAATGACCCAAACCGGCACAGTTGTATTACAACTGAAACCAGCAATCAGTGTCATATAAAAATTGCCATGATCATTATTAAGAGTTACAATGGCCACATATTCTATTCACAGAGAACTGAGGAATAGTTGCATTAGCTTAGCTAATTCCCCAAAAATGGACACTAAGGTCAGTGCTAGTGCTCCACTAGCATTGTGAGCAAACACAACTCCTCCCACCTTTTCTGTAGTGCCGCCATCCCCTCCCCCCCTTCGCCTGATTACCTAGGGCTTTCCAGATAGCCTACCTTAATGGCATAATGTGACCCTGGAGTCCTTCAGAGGCAGGGCAGCGGCGAAGGTGCAGTCCTCTGGTGCCACACCCCACAGAGGAAGAGGCGGGGGAGGAGGAGAAGGAGAAGTCACTGGCATTGGTCCTGTCCCTGTGTTGATAGAGGCCCCAGCTGGGGTGGCAGGGATTCGCGGATGGCGGCAATGACGTGACGGTTCTCCAGCAGGAGGTGCTCCAGACGCTCAATCTTCTCTTGCAGAGAGAGAGCTGCTCGCTCTGCCAGACAGATTATAGGAATACACAAATAAAGAGAGAAGGGCGGTCATTTAACTAGGCAAATGAAACTGCTGTTTTTACTTGGTGAGTAAAGAGAAAGTGTCACACACACTGGCCTCTAGATATGCATCATTCTGCCACCAACAGAGACCAGACGGTGTAATGGAGTTCAGAACAGTAGAATCCTTCATGTTTATTATGAATTAGTGATGATTTATTGCCAACATGTAATAAGCATCACCAGTAACCTGCTTTAGATCGTTTTACTGATGTATCTGTTTTCAATACACCGGCCTCGTTCTATTGTGTTATCGTACATGTTTATCTAAAGGAGTTGAATCAAGTGCAACTGGACTTGGTATGTATATACCAAGTCCAGTTGCACACCAAGTCCAGTTGCACTTGATCCAACTCCTTGGTATAAACCATGACCTGGATGCAGGAAAACATTCACACACATATCGTACATGCATTTTTACATCATTTGATACCCAGACTTCCACTGACGCACACACGCCATCTCTCGCTCTCGTGCGCACACTCACGTGGTGGAGGTCTTCACCTCCGGCGGCTCCTTTGGCTCCGCGCTCCGCCTGCGCGAGCTCCAACATCCTGTAGAGCGCGAGCACCGCGGCGCAGAACGCCCACGACCGCGAGAGCCGTCAAGTGACGACCGGCCTTCATCCGTCTTTTACTTTACTTTACCGATTAACGTACAAACCACGGGAGAGAGGGGGAGAGAGGGGAGAGAGAGAGAGAGAGAGAGAGGAGAGAAGAGAGAGAGAGAGAGAGAGAGAGAGAGAGAGAGAGAGAGAGAGAGAGAGAGAGAGAGAGAAGAGAGAGAGAGAGAGAGGAGAGAGAGCTTTCCGGTGTTTGCGCGGTGGGGTCGATAAAAAAGAAAGGTTAAAAACAGGAACCAGGTTCCTCCCGGAAACGGCAGAAGCAGCGACAGACAGCGTGACGGCGAGCGTCCGGTTTCCCAGTTCACAAGCCCAACTTCCCTTTTGCCGTTTTACCCCAAATAACCAAGTTTCACCACACAAAGAACAG
>NC_079222.1:342132-467132 GCF_029633865.1 Lampris incognitus
TGTCTCTCTGTCTGTCTCTGTCTCTCTGTCTCCCTGTCTGTCTCTCTCTCTCTGTGTCTCCCTGTCTGTCTCTCTCTCTCTGTGTCTCTCTGTCTGTCTCTGTCTCTCTGTGTCCCCCTGTCTCCCTGTCTGTCTCTCTCTGTCTGTCTCTGTCTCTCTGTGTCTCCCTGTCTGTCTCTGTCTCTCTCTGTCTCCCTGTCTGTCTCTCTCTCTGTCTCTCTGTGTGCCTCTCTCTCCCTATCTGTCTCTCTCTCTCTCTGTCTCCCTGTCTCTTTCTCTCTCTCTCTCTCTCTCTCTCTCTCTCTCTCTCCTCTCTCTCTCTCTCTCTCTCTCTCTCTCTCTCTCTCTCTCTCTCTCTGTCTCTCTCTGTGTCTCCCTGTCTGTCTCTCTCTCTCTCTGTCTCTCTGTCTGTCTCTCTCTCTCTCTGTCTCCCTGTCTGTCTCTCTCTCTCTCTGTGTCTCTCTGTCTGTCTCTGTCTCTCTCTGTCTCCCTGTCTGTCTCTGTCAATTCAATTCAATTCAATTCAATATGTGCTTTATTGGCATGACATACATTTGTGTACATATTGCCAAGCATGTAAAACATCAACAACACAATACAACAATGATTATAATAATAACAACAACAACAATGTTTATAATAATAATAGCAACAACAACAATGATTATGATATTAAATAACAATAGTAGCAATAGGTGCCGTCATCCACTATCTCTCAGGTTGTGGCAAGATAATATAAATCTTGCTGCAATGCTCGCCGCTGGCCCCCCTCCCAGGACCACCCGCAGCTTACCTGCGTCGTCCATTTCCTGGTACTCTGGAATCACGTGTTCCAGTTCCTTGACAAAAGCCCGGCGCTGTTTTTCAAATCTGTCACATTTAAGGAGGAAGAGCACCTCTGTCTCCACCTCATCTGTCATGCACTGACCACATGATCGTTGCTCTTTGGCCCCCACGTCTTTTTGTGGTCTCCCCGTTTCAATGGCGAGACTGTGGTCACTGAGCCTGTATTTGGTGAGAATCTGTCGCTGCTTCCTGTCTCTATCTCTGTCTCTCTCTGTCTCCCTGTCTGTCTCTGTCTCTCTGTCTCTCTCTGTCTGCCTGTCTGTCTCTGTCTCTCTCTGTCTCCCTGTGTCTGTCTCTGTCTCTGTCTCTCTGTGTGCCTCTCTTTCCCTATCTGTCTCTTTCTCTCTCTGTCTCCTGTCTGTCTCTCTCTCTCTCTGTTTCCCTGTCTGTCTCTCTCTCTCTGTGTCTCCCTGTCTGTCTCTCTCTCTCTGTGTCTCTCTGTCTGTCTCTGTCTCTGTCTCTCTCTCTGTCTCCCTGTCTGTCTCTCTCTCTCTCTCCCTGTCTGTCTCTCTCTCTCTCTGTCTCCCTGTCTGTCTCTATCTCTCTCTGTCTCCCTGTCTGTCTCTGTCTCTGTCTCTCTCTGTCTCCCTGTCTGTCTCTGTCTCTCTGTCTCTCTGTGTGTCTCTGTCTCCCTGTCTGTCTCTGTCTCTGTCTCTCTCTGTCTCCCTCTCTGTCTCTGTCTCTCTGTCTCTCTCTGTCTCCCTGTCTGTCTCTGTCTCTGTCTCTCTCTGTCTCCCTGTCTGTCTCTGTCTCTGTCTCTCTCTGTCCTCCCTGTCTGTCTCTGTCTCTCTGTCTCTCTCTCTGTCTCCCTCTCTGTCTCTGTCTCTCTGTGTCTCCCTGTCTGTCTCTGTCTCTCCCTGTCTGTCTGTCTGGCTGTCTCTCGGTCTCTCTGTGTGCCTGCTCTCTCTCCCTATCTGTGTTCTCCTCTCTCTATCTCTCTGTCTCCCTGTCTGTCTCTCTCTCGCTCTGTGTCTCCCTGTCTGTCTCTCTCTCTTCTGGTGTCTCTCTGTCTGTCTCTGTCTCTCTCTGTCTCCCTGTCTGTCTCTCTCTCTCTGTGTCTCCTGTCTGTCTCTCTCTCTCTGTGTCTCTCTCTGTCCTGTCTCTGTCTCTCTGTCTCCCTGTCTGTCTCTGTCTCCCTGTCGTCTCGTCTCTGTCTCTGCTCGCTCTCTGTCTCGGTCTGTCTCTGTCTCTGTCTCTGTCTCGCTGTCTGTCTCCTCTGTCTCTCTCTGTCTCCCTGTCTGTCTCTGTCTCTCTCTGTCCCGGTCTGTGCTCTGTCTCTCTGTGCTCTCTGTCTCCTGTCGTACTCCTGTCTCTCTGACGCTGTGTCTCAGTCACGTGTGAGAAATCTAGGGATATGTGTGTCGCTAGTCTGAGCTCTGTAGTACTCTGATCACAGTGTCTCTGTCTCTCTGTGTCAAGGTAGGAGGTCCGTGTCGCTCTCTCTCTGTCTCTGTCTGTCTCGCTGTCACGCTTGTCTCCCTGTCTGTCTCTCGCTCTCGCTGTCGCTCTCTCTGCGGGCGCAAGCGCGGGTCGCGGTGATCTCAGTTCGAGTCCTGCTCCTCATGGCGTCGCTCCTGCTCTCGTCTCTGTCCTCTGTCTCTCTCTGGTCTCCCTGTCTGTCTCTGGTCTCTCTCTGTCTCTCGTCTCCGTCTCTGTCTCTGTTCTCGATTCTCTCGTCTGCTGTCTGTCTCTGTCTGTCCTGTCGTCTCTCTGGTCGACGTCGTCTCTCTGGTGTCTCTCTGCTCTCTCTGTCGCTCAGTACTCGGTCTGCTCTCTACCTCTGTCCACGTCTGCTCGTCGCTCTCCACCGCTCCTCTCTATCTCTCTCCGTCTGTCTCTCTTTCTCTCTGTGTGTCTCTGTCTCTCTCTCTCTGTGTCTGTCTCTCCTGCTGTGTCTCCCTGTCTGTTTCTCCTCTCTCTGTCTCTCTGTCTCTCTGTCTCTGTCTCACTGTCGGTCTCTCTTTCTCTGTGTGTGTCTCTATATCTGTCTCCCTGTCTCTCTCTCTCTCTCTCTGTGTCTCTCTGTCTCCCTGTCTGTCTCTGTCCTGTCTGTCTCCCTGTCTGTCTCTGTCTCTGTCTCTCTCTGTCTCCCTGTCTGCCTCTGTTTACTCTTTCTGTCTGTGTGTCTCTGTCTCTCTGTGTCTCTCTGTCTCTCTCTCTGTGTGTCTCTCTGTCTCTCTCTCTCTCTGTCTCACTGTCTGTCTCTCTCTCTCCCTGTCTCTCTATCTCTCTGTCTCTCCGTCTGTCTCTCTGTCTCTCTGTGTGTCTCTGTCTCTCTCTCTGTGTGTCTCTCTGTCTCTATATCTCTCTGTGTCTCCCTGTCTGTTTCTCTCTCTCTGTGTCTCTCTGTCTCTCTGTCTCTGTCTCCCTGTCTGTCTCTCTCTCTCTCTCTGTGTCTCTCTCTCTGTCTCCCTGTCTGTCTCTCTCTCTCTGTGTCTCTCTGTCTCCCTGTCTGTTTCTGTCTCTCTGTGTCTCTCTGTCTCTCTCTCTCTCTGTCTCCCTGTCTGTCTCTCTCTCTCTCTCTCTCTGTCTCCCTGTCTGTCTCTCTCTCTCTGTCTCCCTGTCTCTCTCTCTCTGTGTCTCTCTGTCTGTATCTGTCTCTCTGTCTCCCTGTCTGTCTCTGTCTATGTGTGTCTCCCTGTCTGTCTCTCTCTCTGTGTGTCTCTCTGTCTGTCTCTGTCTCTCTGTGTCTCCCTGTCTCCCTGTCTGTCTCTCTCTCTCTGTCTCCCTGTCTGTCTCTGTCTCTCTGTGTCTCCCTGTCTCCCTGTCTGTCTCTCTCTCTGTGTGTCTCCCTGTCTGTCTCTCTCTCTGTCTCCCTGTCTGTCTCTGTCTCTCTGTGTCTCCCTGTCTCCCTGTCTGTCTCTCTCTCTTTGTCACCCTGTCTGTCTCTGTCTCTCTCTCTCTGTCTCCCTGTCTGTCTCTGTCTCTCTCTCT
Organism: Lampris incognitus; assembly: GCF_029633865.1. Taxonomy (NCBI): domain Eukaryota; kingdom Metazoa; phylum Chordata; class Actinopteri; order Lampriformes; family Lampridae; genus Lampris; species Lampris incognitus. The sequence goes on from NC_079222.1 coordinate 345,913, forward strand.
CTCTCCCTGTCTGTCTCTGTCTCTCTCTGTCTCCCTGTGTGTCTCTGTCTCTCTCTCTCTGTCTCCCTGTCTGTCTCTGTCTCTGTCTCTCTCTGTCTCCCTGTCTGTCTCTGTCTCTCTGTCTCTCTGTGTGTCTCTGTCTCCCTGTCTGTCTCTGGCTCTGTCTCTCTCTGTCTCCCTGTCTGTCTCTGTCTCTCTGTCTCTCTCTGTCTCCCTGTCTGTCTCTGTCTCTGTCTCTCTCTGTCTCCCTGTCTGTCTCTGTCTCTGTCTCTGTCTGTCTCCCTGTCTGTCTCTGTCTCTCTGTCTCTGTCTGTCTCCCTGTCTGTCTCTGTCTCTCTCTCTGTCTCCCTCTCTGTCTCTGTCTCTCTGTGTCTCCCTGTCTGTCTCTGTCTCTCCCTGTCTGTCTTTCTGTCTGTCTGTCTGTCTGTCTGTCTGTCTCTCGGTCTCTCTGTGTGCCTCTCTCTCCCTATCTGTTTCTCTCTCTCTATCTCTCTGTCTCCCTGTCTGTCTCTCTCTCTGTGTCTCCCTGTCTGTCTCTCTGTCTCTCTCTGTCTCCCTGTCTGTCTCTGTCTCTCTCTGTCTCCCAGTCTGTCTCTGTCTCTGTCTGTCTCCCTGTCTGTCTCTGTCTCTGTCTCTCTCTGTCTCCCTGTCTGTCTCTGTTTACTCTGTCTCTCTGTGTGTCTCTGTCTCTCTGTGTCTCTCTGTCTTTCTCTCTGTGTGTCTCTCTGTCTCTCTCTCTCTCTGTCTCACTGTCTGTCTCTCTCTCTCCCTGTCTCTCTATCTCTCTGTCTCTCCGTCTGTCTCTCTGTCTCTCTGTGTGTCTCTGTCTCTCTCTCTGTGTGTCTCTCTGTCTCTCTCTCTCTGTGTCTCCCTGTCTGTTTCTCTCTCTCTGTGTCTCTCTGTCTCTCTGTCTCTGTCTCCCTGTCTGTCTCTCTCTCTCTATGTGTGTCTCTATCTCTGTCTCCCTGTCTGTCTCTCTCTCTCTCTGTGTCTCTCTGTCTCCCTGTCTGTTTCTGTCTCTCTGTTTCTCTCTGTCTCTCTCTCTCTCTGTCTCCCTGTCTGTTTCTGTCTCTCTCTGTCTCCCTGTCTGTCTCTGTCTCTGTCTCTCTGTGTGCCTCTCTTTCCCTATCTGTCTCTTTCTCTCTCTGTCTCCCTGTCTGTCTCTCTCTCTCTCTGTGACCCTGTCTGTCTCTCTCTCTCTGTGTCTCCCTGTCTGTCTCTCTCTCTCTGTGTCTCTCTGTCTGTCTCTGTCTCTGTCTCTCTCTCTGTCTCCCTGTCTGTCTCTCTCTCTCTCTCCCTGTCTGTCTCTCTCTCTCTCTCTGTCTCCCTGTCTGTCTCTGTCTCTCTCTGTCTCACTGTCTGTCTCTGTCTCTCTGTCTCTCTCTGTCTCCCTGTCTGTCTCTGTCTCTCTCTGTCTCCCTGTCTGTCTCTGTCTCTGTCTGTCTCCCTGTCTGTCTCTGTCTCTGTCTCTCTCTGTCTCCCTGTCTGTCTCTGTTTACTCTGTCTCTCTGTGTGTCTCTGTCTCTCTGTGTCTCCCTGTCTCCCTGTCTGTCTCTCTCTCTGTCTCCCTGTCTGTCTCTGTATACTCTGTCTCTCTGTGTGTCTCTGTCTCTCTGTGTCTCCCTGTCTCCCTGTCTGTCTCTCTCTCTGTCTCCCTGTCTGTCTCTGTCTCTCTGTGTCTCCCTGTCTCCCTGTCTGTCTCTCTCTCTCTCTCTGTCTCCCTGTCTGTCTCTCTCTCTGTGTCTCTCTGTCTGTCTCTCTCTCTCTGTCTCCCTGTCTGTCTCTGTCTCTCTCTCTGTCTCCCTGTCTGTCTCTGTCTCTCTCTCTCTCTCTCTCTTTCTCTCTCTCTCCCTGTCCGTCTCTGTCTCTCTCTGTCTCCCTGTCTCTCTCTGTCTCTCTCTGTCTCCCTGTCTGTCTCTGTCTCTCTGTGTCTCCCTGTCTGTCTCTCTCTCTGTGTGTCTCTCTGTCTGTCTCTGTTTCTCTGTGTCTCCCTGACTCCCTGTCTGTCTCTCTCTCTCTGTCTCTCTGTCTCTCTCTGTCTCCCTCTCTGTCTCTGTCTCTCTGTGTCTCCCTGTCTGTCTCTGTCTCTCCCTGTCTGTCTGTCTGTCTGTCTCTCGGCCTCTCTGTGTGCCTCTCTCTCCCTATCTGTTTCTCTCTCTCTATCTCTCTGTCTCCCTGTCTCTCTCTCTCTCTCTGTGTCTCCCTGTCTGTCTCTCTCTCTGTCTGTGTCTCTCTGTCTGTCTCTGTCTCTCTCTGTCTCCCTGTCTGTCTCTCTCTCTCTGTGTCTCCCTGTCTGTCTCTCTCTCTCTCTGTGTCTCTCTGTCTGTCTCTGTCTCTGTCTCTCTCTGACTCCCTGTCTGTCTCTGTCTCTCTGTCTCTCTCTGTCTCCCTGTCTGTCTCTGTCTTTGTCTCTCTCTGTCTCCCTGTCTGTCTCTGTCTCTGTCTCTCTCTGTCTCACTGTCTGTCTCTGTCTCTCTGTCTCTCTCTGTCTCCCTGTCTGTCTCTGTCTCTCTCTGTCTCCCTGTCTGTCTCTGTCTCTGTCTGTCTCCCTGTCTGTCTCTGTTTACTCTGTCTCTCTGTCTGTCTCTGTCTCCCTGTCTGTCTCTCTCTCTCTGTGTGTGTCTCTATCTCTGTCTCCCTGTCTGTCTCTGTATACTCTGTCTCTCTGTGTGTCTCTGTCTCTCTGTGTCTCCCTGTCTCCCTGTCTGTCTCTCTCTCTGTCTCCCTGTCTGTCTCTGTCTCTGTGTGTCTCCCTGTCTCCCTGTCTGTCTCTCTCTCTCTCTCTGTCTCCCTGTCTGTCTCTCTCTCTGTGTCTCTCTGTCTGTCTCTCTCTCTCTGTCTCCCTGTCTGTCTCTGTCTCTCTCTCTGTCTCCCTGTCTGTCTCTGTCTCTCTCTCTGTCTCCCTGTCCGTCTCTGTCTCTCTCTGTCTCCCTGTCTCTCTCTGTCTCTCTGTGTCTCCCTGTCTGTCTCTGTCTCTCTGTGTCTCCCTGTCTGTCTCTCTCTCCCTGTGTCTCTCTGTCTGTCTCTGTTTCTCTGTGTCTCCCTGTCTCCCTGTCTGTCTCTCTCTCTCTGTCTCCCTGTCTGTCTCTGTCTCTCTGTGTGCCTCTCTCTCCCTATCTGTCTCTTTCTCTCTCTGTCTCCCTCTCTGTCTCTGTCTCTCTGTGTCTCCCTGTCTGTCTCTGTCTCTCCCTGTCTGTCTTTCTGTCTGTCTGTCTGTCTGTCTGTCTCTCGGTCTCTCTGTGTGCCTCTCTCTCCCTATCTGTTTCTCTCTCTCTATCTCTCTGTCTCCCTGTCTGTCTGTCTCTCTCTCTCCCTGTCTCCCTGTCTGTCTCTCTGTCTCTCTCTGTCTCCCTGTCTGTCTCTGTCTCTCTCTGTCTCCCTGTCTGTCTATGTCTCTGTCTGTCTCCCTGTCTGTCTCTGTCTCTGTCTCTCTCTGTCTCCCTGTCTGTCTCTGTTTACTCTCTCTCTCTCTGTGTCTCTCTGTCTCTCTCTCTCTCTGTCTCACTGTCTATCTCTCTCTCTCCCTGTCTCTCTATCTCTCTGTCTCTCCGTCTGTCTCTCTGTCTCTCTGTGTGTCTCTGTCTCTCTCTCTGTGTGTCTCTCTGTCTCTCTCTCTCTGTGTCTCCCTGTCTGTTTCTCTCTCTCTGTGTCTCTCTGTCACTCTGTCTCTGTCTCCCTGTCTGTCTCTCTCTCTCTGTGTGTGTCTCTATCTCTGTCTCCCTGTCTGTCTCTCTCTCTCTCTGTGTCTCTCTGTCTCCCTGTCTGTCTCTGTCTCTGTCTGTCTCCCTGTCTGTCTCTGTCTCTGTCTCTCTCTGTCTCCCTGTCTGTCTCTGTTTACTCTTTCTGTCTGTGTGTCTCTGTCTCTCTGTGTCTCTCTGTCTCTCTCTCTGTGTGTCTCTCTGTCTCTCTCTCTCTCTGTCTCACTGTCTGTCTCTCTCTCTCCCTGTCTCTCTATCTCTCTGTCTCTCCGTCTGTCTCTCTGTCTCTCTGTGTGTCTCTGTCTCTCTCTCTGTGTGTCTCTCTGTCTCTCTCTCTCTGTGTCTCCCTGTCTGTTTCTCTCTCTCTGTGTCTCTCTGTCTCTCTGTCTCTGTCTCCCTGTCTGTCTCTCTCTCTCTATGTGTGTCTCTATCTCTGTCTCCCTGTCTGTCTCTCTCTCTCTCTGTGTCTCTCTGTCTCCCTGTCTGTTTCTGTCTCTCTGTTTCTCTCTGTCTCTCTCTCTCTCTGTCTCCCTGTCTGTTTCTGTCTCTCTCTGTCTCCCTGTCTGTCTCTGTCTCTGTCTCTCTGTGTGCCTCTCTTTCCCTATCTGTCTCTTTCTCTCTCTGTCTCCCTGTCTGTCTCTCTCTCTCTCTGTGACCCTGTCTGTCTCTCTCTCTCTGTGTCTCCCTGTCTGTCTCTCTCTCTCTGTGTCTCTCTGTCTGTCTCTGTCTCTGTCTCTCTCTCTGTCTCCCTGTCTGTCTCTCTCTCTCTCTCCCTGTCTGTCTCTCTCTCTCTCTGTCTCCCTGTCTGTCTCTGTCTCTCTCTGTCTCACTGTCTGTCTCTGTCTCTCTGTCTCTCTCTGTCTCCCTGTCTGTCTCTGTCTCTCTCTGTCTCCCTGTCTGTCTCTGTCTCTGTCTGTCTCCCTGTCTGTCTCTGTCTCTGTCTCTCTCTGTCTCCCTGTCTGTCTCTGTTTACTCTGTCTCTCTGTGTGTCTCTGTCTCTCTGTGTCTCCCTGTCTCCCTGTCTGTCTCTCTCTCTGTCTCCCTGTCTGTCTCTGTATACTCTGTCTCTCTGTGTGTCTCTGTCTCTCTGTGTCTCCCTGTCTCCCTGTCTGTCTCTCTCTCTGTCTCCCTGTCTGTCTCTGTCTCTCTGTGTCTCCCTGTCTCCCTGTCTGTCTCTCTCTCTCTCTCTGTCTCCCTGTCTGTCTCTCTCTCTGTGTCTCTCTGTCTGTCTCTCTCTCTCTGTCTCCCTGTCTGTCTCTGTCTCTCTCTCTGTCTCCCTGTCTGTCTCTGTCTCTCTCTCTCTCTCTCTCTTTCTCTCTCTCTCCCTGTCCGTCTCTGTCTCTCTCTGTCTCCCTGTCTCTCTCTGTCTCTCTCTGTCTCCCTGTCTGTCTCTGTCTCTCTGTGTCTCCCTGTCTGTCTCTCTCTCTGTGTGTCTCTCTGTCTGTCTCTGTTTCTCTGTGTCTCCCTGACTCCCTGTCTGTCTCTCTCTCTCTGTCTCTCTGTCTCTCTCTGTCTCCCTCTCTGTCTCTGTCTCTCTGTGTCTCCCTGTCTGTCTCTGTCTCTCCCTGTCTGTCTGTCTGTCTGTCTCTCGGCCTCTCTGTGTGCCTCTCTCTCCCTATCTGTTTCTCTCTCTCTATCTCTCTGTCTCCCTGTCTCTCTCTCTCTCTCTGTGTCTCCCTGTCTGTCTCTCTCTCTGTCTGTGTCTCTCTGTCTGTCTCTGTCTCTCTCTGTCTCCCTGTCTGTCTCTCTCTCTCTGTGTCTCCCTGTCTGTCTCTCTCTCTCTCTGTGTCTCTCTGTCTGTCTCTGTCTCTGTCTCTCTCTGACTCCCTGTCTGTCTCTGTCTCTCTGTCTCTCTCTGTCTCCCTGTCTGTCTCTGTCTTTGTCTCTCTCTGTCTCCCTGTCTGTCTCTGTCTCTGTCTCTCTCTGTCTCACTGTCTGTCTCTGTCTCTCTGTCTCTCTCTGTCTCCCTGTCTGTCTCTGTCTCTCTCTGTCTCCCTGTCTGTCTCTGTCTCTGTCTCTCTCTGTCTCCCTGTCTGTCTCTGTTTACTCTGTCTCTCTGTCTGTCTCTGTCTCCCTGTCTGTCTCTCTCTCTCTGTGTGTGTCTCTATCTCTGTCTCCCTGTCTGTCTCTGTATACTCTGTCTCTCTGTGTGTCTCTGTCTCTCTGTGTCTCCCTGTCTCCCTGTCTGTCTCTCTCTCTGTCTCCCTGTCTGTCTCTGTCTCTGTGTGTCTCCCTGTCTCCCTGTCTGTCTCTCTCTCTCTCTCTGTCTCCCTGTCTGTCTCTCTCTCTGTGTCTCTCTGTCTGTCTCTCTCTCTCTGTCTCCCTGTCTGTCTCTGTCTCTCTCTCTGTCTCCCTGTCTGTCTCTGTCTCTCTCTCTGTCTCCCTGTCCGTCTCTGTCTCTCTCTGTCTCCCTGTCTCTCTCTGTCTCTCTGTGTCTCCCTGTCTGTCTCTGTCTCTCTGTGTCTCCCTGTCTGTCTCTCTCTCTCTGTGTCTCTCTGTCTGTCTCTGTTTCTCTGTGTCTCCCTGTCTCCCTGTCTGTCTCTCTCTCTCTGTCTCCCTGTCTGTCTCTGTCTCTCTGTGTGCCTCTCTCTCCCTATCTGTCTCTTTCTCTCTCTGTCTCCCTCTCTGTCTCTGTCTCTCTGTGTCTCCCTGTCTGTCTCTGTCTCTCCCTGTCTGTCTTTCTGTCTGTCTGTCTGTCTGTCTGTCTCTCGGTCTCTCTGTGTGCCTCTCTCTCCCTATCTGTTTCTCTCTCTCTATCTCTCTGTCTCCCTGTCTGTCTCTCTCTCTCTCTCCCTGTCTCCCTGTCTGTCTCTCTGTCTCTCTCTGTCTCCCTGTCTGTCTCTGTCTCTCTCTGTCTCCCTGTCTGTCTATGTCTCTGTCTGTCTCCCTGTCTGTCTCTGTCTCTGTCTCTCTCTGTCTCCCTGTCTGTCTCTGTTTACTCTCTCTCTCTCTGTGTCTCTCTGTCTCTCTCTCTCTCTGTCTCACTGTCTGTCTCTCTCTCTCCCTGTCTCTCTATCTCTCTGTCTCTCCGTCTGTCTCTCTGTCTCTCTGTGTGTCTCTGTCTCTCTCTCTGTGTGTCTCTCTGTCTCTCTCTCTCTGTGTCTCCCTGTCTGTTTCTCTCTCTCTGTGTCTCTCTGTCACTCTGTCTCTGTCTCCCTGTCTGTCTCTCTCTCTCTGTGTGTGTCTCTATCTCTGTCTCCCTGTCTGTCTCTCTCTCTCTCTGTGTCTCTCTGTCTCCCTGTCTGTCTCTGTCTCTGTCTGTCTCCCTGTCTGTCTCTGTCTCTGTCTCTCTCTGTCTCCCTGTCTGTCTCTGTTTACTCTTTCTGTCTGTGTGTCTCTGTCTCTCTGTGTCTCTCTGTCTCTCTCTCTGTGTGTCTCTCTGTCTCTCTCTCTCTCTGTCTCACTGTCTGTCTCTCTCTCTCCCTGTCTCTCTATCTCTCTGTCTCTCCGTCTGTCTCTCTGACTCTCTGTGTGTCTCTGTCTCTCTCTCTCTGTGTCTCTCTGTCTCTATATCTCTCTGTGTCTCCCTGTCTGTTTCTCTCTCTCTGTGTCTCTCTGTCTCTTTGTCTCTGTCTCCCTGTCTGTCTCTCTCTCTCTCTCTGTGTCTCTCTCTCTGTCTCCCTGTCTGTCTCTCTCTCTCTGTGTCTCTCTGTCTCTCTCTCTCTCTGTCTCCCTGTCTGTCTCTCTCTCTCTCTCTGTCTCCCTGTCTGTCTCTCTCTCTCTGTCTCCCTGTCTCTCTCTCTCTGTGTCTCTCTGTCTGTATCTGTCTCTCTGTCTCCCTGTCTGTCTCTGTCTATCTGTGTCTCCCTGTCTGTCTCTCTCTCTGTGTGTCTCTCTGTCTGTCTCTGTCTCTCTGTGTCTCCCTGTCTCCCTGTCTGTCTCTCTCTCTCTTTCTCCCTGTCTGTCTCTGTCTCTCTGTGTCTCCCTGTCTCCCTGTCTGTCTCTCTCTCTGTGTGTCTCCCTGTCTGTCTCTCTCTCTGTGTCTCTCTGTCTGTCTCTGTCTCTCTGTGTCTCCCTGTCTCCCTGTCTGTCTCTCTCTCTTTGTCACCCTGTCTGTCTCTGTCTCTCTCTCTCTGTCTCCCTGTCTGTCTCTGTCTCTCTCTCTCTCTCCCTGTCTGTCTCGGTCTCTCTCTGTCTCCCTGTCTGTCTCTGTCTCTCTCTCTCTGTCTCCCTGTCTGTCTCTGTCTCTGTCTCTCTCTGTCTCCCTGTCTGTCTCTGTCTCTCTGTCTCTCTGTGTGTCTCTGTCTCCCTGTCTGTCTCTGTCTCTCTCTGTCTCCCTGTCTGTCTCTGTCTCTCTGTCTCTCTCTGTCTCCCTGTCTGTCTCTGTCTCTGTCTCTCTCTGTCTCCCTGTCTGTCTCTGTCTCTGTCTCTCTCTGTCTCCCTGTCTGTCTCTGTCTCTCTGTCTCTGTCTGTCTCCCTGTCTGTCTCTGTCTCTCTCTGTCTCCCTCTCTGTCTCTGTCTCTCTGTGTCTCCCTGTCTGTCTCTGTCTCTCCCTGTCTGTCTTTCTGTCTGTCTGTCTGTCTGTCTCTCGGTCTCTCTGTGTGCCTCTCTCTCCCTATCTGTTTCTCTCTCTCTATCTCTCTGTCTCCCTGTCTGTCTCTCTCTCTCTGTGTCTCCCTGTCTGTCTCTCTGTCTCTCTCTGTCTCCCTGTCTGTCTCTGTATCTCTCTGTCTCCCAGTCTGTCTCTGTCTCTGTCTGTCTCCCTGTCTGTCTCTGTCTCTGTCTCTCTCTGTCTCCCTGTCTGTCTCTGTTTACTCTGTCTCTCTGTGTGTCTCTGTCTCTCTGTGTCTCTCTGTCTCTCTCTCTGTGTGTCTCTCTGTCTCTCTGTCTCTCTGTCTCACTGTCTGTCTCTCTCTCTCCCTGTCTCTCTATCTCTCTGTCTCTCCATCTGTCTCTCTGTCTCTCTGTGTGTCTCTGTCTCTCTCTCTGTGTGTCTCTCTGTCTCTCTCTCTCTGTGTCTCCCTGTCTGTTTCTCTCTCTCTGTGTCTCTCTGTCTCTCTGTCTCTGTCTCCCTGTCTGTCTCTCTCTCTCTCTGTGTGTCTCTATCTCTGTCTCCCTGTCTGTCTCTCTCTGTCTCTCTCTCTCTGTCTCCCTGTCTGTTTCTGTCTCTGTGTCTCTCAGTCTGTATCTGTCTCTCTGTCTCCCTGTCTGTCTCTGTCTCTCTGTGTCTCCCTGTCTGTCTCTCTCTCTCTGTGTCTCTCTGTCTGTCTCTGTCTCTCTGTGTCTCCCTGTCTCCCTGTCTGTCTCTCTCTCTCTGTCTCCCTGTCTGTCTCTGTCTCTCTCTCTGTCTCCCTGTCTGTCTCTCTCTCTCTCTGTCTCCCTGTCTGTCTCTCTCTCTCTGCCTCCCTGTCTCTCTCTCTCTGTGTCTCTCTGTCTGTATCTGTCTCTCTGTCTCCCTGTCTGTCTCTGTCTCTCTGTGTCTCCCTGTCTGTCTCACTCTCTCTGTGTCTCTCTGTCTGTCTCTGTCTCTCTGTGTCTCCCTGTCTCCCTGTCTGTCTCTGTCTCTCTGTGTCTCCCTGTCTGTCTCTCTCTCTCTGTGTCTCCCTGTCTGTCTCTCTCTCTGTGTCTCTATGTCTGTCTCTGTCTCTCTGTGTCTCTCTGTCTCCCTGTCTGTCTCTCTCTCTCTGTCTCCCTGTCTGTCTCTGTCTCTCTCTCTGTCTCCCTGTCTGTCTCTGTCTCTCTCTCTCTCTCCCTGTCTGTCTCTGTCTCTCTCTGTCTCTCTCTGTCTCCCTGTCTGTCTCTGTCTCTCTCTGTCTCCCTGTCTGTCTCTGTCTCTGTCTCTCTCTGTCTCCCTGTCTGTCTCTGTCTCTCTGTGTCTCTCTGTCTCTCTCTCTCTCTGTCTCCCTGTCTGTCTCTCTCTCTCTCTGTCTCCCTGTCTGTCTCTCTCTCTCTGTGTCTCTCTGTCTCCCTGTCTGTCTCTCTCTCTCTCTATCTCTCTGTCTCTCTCTCTCTCTGTCTCCCTGTCTGTCTCTGTCTCTCTGTCTCTCTCTGTCTCCCTGTCTGTCTCTGTCTCTGTCTCTCTCTGTCTCCCTGTCTGTCTCTGTCTCTGTCTCTCTCTGTCTCACTGTCTGTCTCTGTCTCTCTGTGTCTCTCTGTCTCCCTGTCTGTCTCCCTGTCTGTCTCTGTCTCTCTCTCTCTCTCCCTGTCTGTCTCTGTCTCTCTCTGTCTCTCTCTGTCTCCCTGTCTGTCTCTGTCTCTCTCTCTCTCTCTCTCCCTGTCTGTCTCTGTCTCTCTCTGTGTCCCTGTCTGTCTCTTCCTCTCTCTGTCTCCCTGTCTGTCTCTGTCTCTGTCTCTCTCTGTCTCCCTGTCTGTCTCTGTCTCTCTGTCTCTCTGTGTGTCTCTGTCTCCCTGTCTGTCTCTGTCTCTGTCACTCTCTGTCTCCCTGTCCTTCTCTGTCTCTCTGTCTCTCTCTGTCTCCCTGTCTGTCTCTGTCTCTGTCTCTCTCTGTCTCCCTGTCTGTCTCTGTCTCTGTCTCTCTCTGTCTCCCTGTCTGTCTCTGTCTCTCTGTCTCTGTCTGTCTCCCTGTCTGTCTCTGTCTCTCTCTGTCTCCCTCTCTGTCTCTGTCTCTCTGTGTCTCCCTGTCTGTCTCTGTCTCTCCCTGTCTGTCTTTCTGTCTGTCTGTCTGTCTGTCTCTCGGTCTCTCTGTGTGCCTCTCTCTCCCTATCTGTTTCTCTCTCTCTATCTCTCTGTCTCCCTGTCTGTCTCTCTCTCTCTGTGTCTCCCTGTCTGTCTCTCTGTCTCTCTCTGTCTCCCTGTCTGTCTCTGTCTCTCTCTGTCTCCCTGTCTGTCTCTGTCTCTTTCTGTCTCCCTGTCTGTCTCTGTCTCTGTCTCTCTCTGTCTCCCTGTCTGTCTCTGTTTACTCTGTCTCTCTGTGTGTCTCTGTCTCTCTGTGTCTCTCTGTCTCTCTCTCTCTGTGTCTCTCTGTCTCTCTCTCTCTCTGTCTCACTGTCTGTCTCTCTCTCTCCCTGTCTCTCTATCTCTCTGTCTCTCCGTCTGTCTCTCTGTCTCTCTGTGTGTCTCTGTCTCTCTCTCTCTGTGTGTCTCTCTGTCTCTCTCTCTGTGTCTCCCTGTCTGTTTCTCTCTCTCTGTGTCTCTCTGTCTCTGTCTCCCTGTCTGTCTCTCTCTCTCTCTGTGTGTCTCTATCTCTGTCTCCCTGTCTGTCTCTCTCTCTCTCTGTGTCTCTCTGTCTCCCTGTCTGTTACTGTCTCTCTGTGTCTCTCTGTCTCTCTCTCTCTCTGTCTCCCTGTCTGTCTCTCTCTCTCTCTGTCTCCTTGTCTCTCTCTCTCTCTCTGTCTCCCTGTCTCTCTCTCTCTGTGTCTCTCAGTCTGTATCTGTCTCTCTGTCTCCCTGTCTGTCTCTGTCTCTCTGTGTCTCCCTGTCTGTCTCTCTCTCTCTGTGTCTCTCTGTCTGTCTCTGTCTCTCTGTGTCTCCCTGTCTCCCTGTCTTTCTCTCTCTCTCTGTCTCCCTGTCTGTCTCTGTCTCTCTGTGTCTCCCTGTCTCCCTGTCTGTCTCTCTCTCTCTGTGTCTCCCTGTCTGTCTCTCTCTCTGTGTCTCTCTGTCTGTCTCTGTCTCTCTGTGTCTCTCTGTGTCTCCCTGTCTGTCTCTCTGTCTCTGTGTCTCCCTGTCTGTCTCTGTCTCTCTCTGTCTCCCTGTCTGTCTCTCTCTCTCTCTGTCTCCCTGTCTCTCTCTCTCTGTGTGTCTCCCTGTCTGTCTCTCTCTCTCTGTCTCCCTGTCTGTCTCTGTCTCTCTGTGTCTCCCTGTCTCCCTGTCTGTCTCTCTCTCTCTGTGTCTCCCTGTCTGTCTCTCTCTCTGTGTCTCTCTGTCTGTCTCTGTCTCTCTGTGTCTCTCTGTCTCCCTGTCTGTCTCTCTCTCTCTGTCTCCCTGTCTGTCTCTGTCTCTCTCTCTGTCTCCCTGTCTGTCTCTGTCTCTCTCTCTCTCTCCCTGTCTGTCTCTGTCTCTCTCTGTCTCTCTCTGTCTCCCTGTCTGTCTCTGTCTCTCTCTGTCTCCCTGTCTGTCTCTGTCTCTGTCTCTCTCTGTCTCCCTGTCTGTCTCTGTCTCTCTGTGTCTCTCTGTCTCTCTCTCTCTCTGTCTCCCTGTCTGTCTCTCTCTCTCTCTGTCTCCCTGTCTGTCTCTCTCTCTCTGTGTCTCTCTGTCTCCCTGTCTGTCTCTCTCTCTCTATATCTCTCTGTCTCTCTCTCTCTCTGTCTCCCTGTCTGTCTCTGTCTCTCTGTCTCTCTCTGTCTCCCTGTCTGTCTCTGTCTCTGTCTCTCTCTGTCTCCCTGTCTGTCTCTGTCTCTGTCTCTCTCTGTCTCACTGTCTGTCTCTGTCTCTCTGTGTCTCTCTGTCTCCCTGTCTGTCTCCCTGTCTGTCTCTGTCTCTCTCTCTCTCTCCCTGTCTGTCTCTGTCTCTCTCTGTCTCTCTCTGTCTCCCTGTCTGTCTCTGTCTCTCTCTCTCTCTCCCTGTCTGTCTCTGTCTCTCTCTGTGTCCCTGTCTGTCTCTTCCCCTCTCTGTCTCCCTGTCTGTCTCTGTCTCTGTCTCTCTCTGTCTCCCTGTCTGTCTCTGTCTCTCTGTCTCTCTGTGTGTCTCTGTCTCCCTGTCTGTCTCTGTCTCTGTCACTCTCTGTCTCCCTGTCCTTCTCTGTCTCTCTGTCTCTCTCTGTCTCCCTGTCTGTCTCTGTCTCTGTCTCTCTCTGTCTCCCTGTCTGTCTCTGTCTCTGTCTCTCTCTGTCTCCCTGTCTGTCTCTGTCTCTCTGTCTCTGTCTGTCTCCCTGTCTGTCTCTGTCTCTGTCTGTCTCCCTCTCTGTCTCTGTCTCTCTGTGTCTCCCTGTCTGTCTCTGTCTCTCCCTGTCTGTCTTTCTGTCTGTCTGTCTGTCTGTCTCTCGGTCTCTCTGTGTGCCTCTCTCTCCCTATCTGTTTCTCTCTCTCTATCTCTCTGTCTCCCTGTCTGTCTCTCTCTCTCTGTGTCTCCCTGTCTGTCTCTCTGTCTCTCTCTGTCTCCCTGTCTGTCTCTGTCTCTCTCTGTCTCCCTGTCTGTCTCTGTCTCTTTCTGTCTCCCTGTCTGTCTCTGTCTCTGTCTCTCTCTGTCTCCCTGTCTGTCTCTGTTTACTCTGTCTCTCTGTGTGTCTCTGTCTCTCTGTGTCTCTCTGTCTCTCTCTCTCTGTGTCTCTCTGTCTCTCTCTCTCTCTGTCTCACTGTCTGTCTCTCTCTCTCCCTGTCTCTCTATATCTCTGTCTCTCCGTCTGTCTCTCTGTCTCTCTGTGTGTCTCTGTCTCTCTCTCTCTGTGTGTCTCTCTGTCTCTCTCTCTGTGTCTCCCTGTCTGTTTCTCTCTCTCTGTGTCTCTCTGTCTCTGTCTCCCTGTCTGTCTCTCTCTCTCTCTGTGTGTCTCTATCTCTGTCTCCCTGTCTGTCTCTCTCTCTCTCTGTGTCTCTCTGTCTCCCTGTCTGTTACTGTCTCTCTGTGTCTCTCTGTCTCTCTCTCTCTCTGTCTCCCTGTCTGTCTCTCTCTCTCTCTGTCTCCTTGTCTGTCTCTCTCTCTCTGTCTCCCTGTCTCTCTCTCTCTGTGTCTCTCAGTCTGTATCTGTCTCTCTGTCTCCCTGTCTGTCTCTGTCTCTCTGTGTCTCCCTGTCTGTCTCTCTCTCTCTGTGTCTCTCTGTCTGTCTCTGTCTCTCTGTGTCTCCCTGTCTCCCTGTCTTTCTCTCTCTCTCTGTCTCCCTGTCTGTCTCTGTCTCTCTGTGTCTCCCTGTCTCCCTGTCTGTCTCTCTCTCTCTGTGTCTCCCTGTCTGTCTCTCTCTCTGTGTCTCTCTGTCTGTCTCTGTCTCTCTGTGTCTCTCTGTGTCTCCCTGTCTGTCTCTCTGTCTCTGTGTCTCCCTGTCTGTCTCTGTCTCTCTCTGTCTCCCTGTCTGTCTCTCTCTCTCTCTATCTCCCTGTCTCTCTCTCTCTGCGTGTCTCCCTGTCTGTCTCTCTGTCTCTGTGTCTCCCTGTCTGTCTCTCTCTCTCTCTGTCTCCCTGTCTGTCTCTCTCTCTCTCTGTCTCCCTGTCTGTCTCTGTCTCTCTCTCTCTTTGTCTCCCTGTCTGTCTCTCTGTGTGTCTCTGTCTCTCTCTCTCTCTCTCTCTGTCTGTCTGTCTGTCTGTCTGTCTGTCTGTTTGTCTCTCTCTTTCGGTCTGTTTGTGCACGGAGCAATAGCTGCGGACAGACACGGAGCACACCTGGATCCTGACCACAGGGGGGCGTGTCTTCTCGCTCACAGTGTGAAACTGTAACGCTCTTATGTGTCCAGGGTTCCAGGTTGGCGGGTGTGTTTGATTTGGTAAGGGGCTGGTTTTTGGGCTGGGGGGGGGGGGGCGTTTTCCATTCAGTTGTTTGTGTGTGGTCCCAAATACCTAGCTAGCAAGGGGGGTACCCAAACAACTGCCAATCCGCCACCTGGCTGGTCCGTGAGAACCGGGCTCGGGCGGGCGGGGTGGGCGGTGTGGACCCTGTGCAGGTTCGGCTCAGGGTGGAGTATTCCGACTACAACAAGGCAGACAAGAAACAGGCTTTCAGCCTGAAATGGGCAATAGGGGGAGTGTTGTGCTGAGGGGGTGATGATGAAGACCTGGTTTTCTATTTCTGACTTGTGTGACAAGGCTGAGCCCTAGCATACGTTTTTATTTTATTCTTTTATTTATTCATTTTTTTATTTATATTGTGGTGCGTCCTGAGGCAAACGTGTGTTTGTGATTTCGGGCCATGCATGACGAGTTGACTGAGGTTTGGAACCTCTTTGCTGGTGTGGACACTTCTGTTTTGAAGATGTGTTGGTCATAATAAGATGTGTTGATAATAATAAGATGTATTGGTCATAATAAGATGTGTTGGTCATAATAAGATGTGTTGATAATAATAAGATGTGTGTATTATAATAAGATGTGTTGGTCATAATAAGATATGTTGGCCATAATAAGATGTGTTGGTTATAATAAGATGTGGTTATTATAATAAGATTTGTTGGTTATAATAAGATGTGTTGGCCATAATAAGATATGTTGGCCATAATAAGATGTGTTGGTTATACTAAGATGTGGGTATTATAATTAGATGTATTGGTCATAACAAGATGTGTTGGTCATAATAAGATGTGGTTATTATAATAAGATGCATTGGTCATAATAAGATGTGTTGGTTATAATAAGATGTGGTTGATTATAATAAGATGTGTTGGTAATAATAAGATCTGCTGGTCATAATAAGATGTGGTTATAATAAGATGTGTTGATTATAATAAGATGTGGTGATTATAATAAGATGTGTTGGTCATAATAAGATGTGGTTATTATAATAAGATGTATTGGTCATAATATGATGTGGTTATTATAATGAGATGTGTTGGTCATAATAAGATGTGTTGGTCATAATAAGATCTGCTGGTCATAATAAGATGTATTGGTTAAAATAAGATGTGTTGATTATAATAAGATGTGTGTATTATAATAAGATGTGTTGGTCATAATAAGATGTGTTGGTCATAATAAGATGTGGTTATTATAATAAGATGTATTGGTCATAATAAGATGTGTTGGTTATAATAAGATGTGTTGGTCATAATAAGATGTGTTGGTTATAATAAGATGTGGTTATTATAATAAGATGTGTTGGTCATAATAAGATGTGTTGGTTATAATAAGATGTGTGTATTGTAATAAGATGTGTTGGTCATAATAAGATGTGTTGGTCATAATAAGATGTGTTGGTTATAATAAGATGTGTTGGTCATAATAAGATGTGTTGGTCATAATAAGATGTGGTTATTATAATGAGATGTATTGGTCATGATAAGATGTGTTGGTCATAATAAGATGTGGTTATTATAATAAGATGTATTGGTCATAATAAGATGTGTTTATTATAATAAGATGTGTTGGTCATAATAAGATGTGGTTATTATAATACGATGTATTGGTCATAATAAGATGTGGTTATTATAATGAGATGTGTTGGTCATAATAAGATCTGCTGGTCATAATAAGATGTGGTTATTATAATAAGATGTGTTGGTTATAATAAGATGTGGTGATTATAATAAGATGTATTGGTCATAATAAGATGTGTTGGTTATAATAAGATGTGTGTATTATAATAAGATGTGTTGGTCATAATAAGATGTGGTTATTATAATAAGATGTGTTGGTTATAATAAGATGTGGTGATTATAATAAGATGTATTGGTCATAATAAGATGTGTTGGTCATAATAAGATGTGGTTATTATAATAAGATGTGTTGGTTATAATAAGATGTGGTGATTATAATAAAATGTGTTGGCTATAATAAGATGTGGTTATTATAATAAGATGTATTGGTCATAATAAGATGTGTTGGTCATAATAAGATGTGTTGGTCATAATAAGATGTGTTGGTCATAATAAGATGTGTTGGTCATAATAAGATGTGTTGTTTATAATAAGGTGTGTGTATTATAATAAGATGTGTTGGTCATAATAAGATGTGTTGGTTATAATAAGATGTGTGTATTATAATAAGATGTGTTGGTCATAATAAGATGTGGTTATTATAATGAGATGTATTGGTCAAAATAAGATGTGTTGGTCATAATAAGATGTGGTTATTATAATAAGATGTATTGGTCATAATAAGATGTGGTTATTATAATAAGATGTATTGGTCATAATAAGATGTGGTTATTATAATAAGATGTATTGGTCATAATAAGATGTGGTTATTATAATAAGATGTATTGGTCATAATAAGATGTGGTTATTATAATGAGATGTGTTGGTTATAATAAGATGTGTTGGTCATAGTAAGATCTGCTGGTCATAATAAGATGTATTGGTTAAAATAAGATGTGTTGATTATAATAAGATATGTGTATTATAATTAGATGTGTTGGTCATAGTAAGATGTGTTGGTCATAATAAGATGTGGTTATTATATTAAGATGTATTGGGCATAATAAGATGTGGTTATTATAATAAGATGTATTGGTCATAATAAGATGTGGTTATTATAATAAGATGTATTGCGCATAATAAGATGTGGTTATTATAATAAGATGTATTGGTCATAATAAGATGTGGTTATTATAATAAGATGTATTGGGCATAATAAGATGTGTGTATTATAATAAGATGTGTTGGCCATAATAAGATGTGTTGGTCATAATAAGATGTGTTGGTTATAATAAGATGTGTTGGTCATAATAAGATGTGTTGGTCATAATAAGATGTGTTGGTTATAATAAGATGTGTGTATTATAATAAGATGTGTTGGTCATAATAAGATGTATTGGTTATAATAAGATGTGTGTATTATAATAAGATGTGTTGGTCATAATAAGATGTGTTGGTCATAATAAGATGTGTTGGTTATAATAGATGTGTTGGTCTTAATAAGATGTGTTGTTCATAATAAGATGTGGTTATTATAATGAGATGTATTGGTCATAATAAGATGTGTTGGTCATAATAAGATGTGGTTATTATAATAAGATGTATTGGTCATAATAAGATGTGGTTATTATAATAAGATGTATTGGCCATAATAAGATGTGGTTATTATAATAAGATGTGTTGGTCATAATAAGATGTGGTTATTATAATACGATGTATTGGTCATAATAAGATGTGGTTATTATAATGAGATGTGTTGGTCATAATAAGATGTGTTGGTCATAATAAGATCTGCTGGTCATAATAAGATGTGGTTATTATAATAAGATGTGTTGGTTATAATAAGATGTGGTGATTATAATAAGATGTATTGGTCATAATAAGATGTGTTGGTTATAATAAGATGTGTGTATTATAATAAGATGTGTTGGTCATAATAAGATGTGGTTATTATAATAAGATGTGTTGGTTATAATAAGATGTGGTGATTATAATAAGATGTATTGGTCATAATAAGATGTGTTGGTCATAATAAGATGTGGTTATTATAATAAGATGTGTTGGTTATAATAAGATGTGGTGATTACAATAAAATGTGTTGGTTATAATAAGATGTGGTTATTATAATAAGATGTATTGGTCATAATAAGATGTATTGGTCATAATAAGATGTGTGGTTATAATAAGATGTGTTGGTCATAATAAGATGTGTTGGTCATAATAAGATGTGTTGGTTATAATAAGGTGTGTGTATTATAATAAGATGTGTTGGTCATAATAAGATGTGTTGGTTATAATAAGATGTGTGTATTATAATAAGATGTATTGGGCATAATAAGATGTGGTTATTATAATAAGATGTATTGGTCATAATAAGATGTGGTTATTATAATAAGATGTGTTGGTCATAATAAGATGTGATGGTCATAATAAGATGTGTTGGTCATAATAAGATGTGTTGGTTATAATAAGGTGTGTGTATTATAATAAGATGTGTTGGTCATAATAAGATGTGTTGGTTATAATAAGATGTGTATATTATAATAAGATGTATTGGGCATAATAAGATGTGGTTATTATAATAAGATGTATTGGTCATAATAAGATGTGGTTATTATAATAAGATGTGTTGGTCATAATAAGATGTGGTTATTATAATACGATGTATTGGTCATAATAAGATGTGGTTATTATAATGAGATGTATTGGTCATAATAAGATGTGTTGGTCATAATAAGATATGGTTATTATAATAAGATGTATTGGTCATAATAAGATGTGGTTATTATAATAAGATGTATTGGTCATAATAAGATGTGGTTATTATAATAAGATGTATTGGTCATAATAAGATGTGGTTATTTTAATAAGATGTATTGGTCATACTAAGATGTGGTTATTATAATGAGATGTGTTGGTTATAATAAGATGTGTTGGTCATAATAAGATCTGCTGGTCATAATAAGATGTATTGGTTAAAATAAGATGTGTTGATTATAATAAGATGTGTGTATTATAATAAGATGTGTTGGTCATAATAAGATGTGTTGGTCATAATAAGATGTGGTTATTATAATAAGATGTATTGGGCATAATAAGATGTGGTTATTATAATAAGATGTATTGGTCATAACAAGATGTGGTTATTATAATAAGATGTGTTGGTCATAATAAGATGTGGTTATTATAATACGATGTATTGGTCATAATAAGATGTGGTTATTATAATGAGATGTGTTGGTCATAATAAGATGTGTTGGTCATAATAAGATCTGCTGCTCATAATAAGATGTGGTTATTATAATAAGATGTGTTGGTTATAATAAGATGTGGTGATTATAATAAGATGGATTGGTCATAATAAGATGTGTTGGTCATAATAAGATGTGGTTATTATCATAAGATGTATTGGTCATAATAAGATGTGTTGGTTATAATAAGATGTGTGTATTATAATAAGATGTGTTGGTCATAATAAGATGTGGTTATTATAATAAGATGTGTTGGTTATAATAAGATGTGGTGATTATAATGAGATGTATTGGTCATAATAAGATGTATTGGTCATAATAAGATGTGGTTATTATAATAAGATGTATTGGGCATAATAAGATGTGGTTATTATAATAAGATGTATTGGTCATAATAAGATGTGGTTATTATAATAAGATGTATTGGGCATAATAAGATGTGTGTATTATAATAAGATGTGTTGGCCATAATAAGATGTGTTGGTCATAATAAGATGTGTTGGTTATAATAAGATGTGTTGGTCATAATAAGATGTGTTGGTCATAATAAGATGTGTTGGTTATAATAAGATGTGTGTATTATAATAAGATGTGTTGGTCATAATAAGATGTGTTGGTTATAATAAGATGTGTGTATTATAATAAGATGTGTTGGTCATAATAAGATGTGTTGGTCATAATAAGATGTGTTGGTTATAATAGATGTGTTGGTCTTAATAAGATGTGTTGTTCATAATAAGATGTGGTTATTATAATGAGATGTATTGGTCATAATAAGATGTGTTGGTCATAATAAGATGTGGTTATTATAATAAGATGTATTGGTCATAATAAGATGTGGTTATTATAATAAGATGTATTGGCCATAATAAGATGTGGTTATTATAATAAGATGTGTTGGTCATAATAAGATGTGGTTATTATAATACGATGTATTGGTCATAATAAGATGTGGTTATTATAATGAGATGTGTTGGTCATAATAAGATGTGTTGGTCATAATAAGATCTGCTGGTCATAATAAGATGTGGTTATTATAATAAGATGTGTTGGTTATAATAAGATGTGGTGATTATAATAAGATGTATTGGTCATAATAAGATGTGTTGGTTATAATAAGATGTGTGTATTATAATAAGATGTGTTGGTCATAATAAGATGTGGTTATTATAATAAGATGTGTTGGTTATAATAAGATGTGGTGATTATAATAAGATGTATTGGTCATAATAAGATGTGTTGGTCATAATAAGATGTGGTTATTATAATAAGATGTGTTGGTTATAATAAGATGTGGTGATTACAATAAAATGTGTTGGTTATAATAAGATGTGGTTATTATAATAAGATGTATTGGTCATAATAAGATGTATTGGTCATAATAAGATGTGTGGTTATAATAAGATGTGTTGTTCATAATAAGATGTGTTGGTCATAATAAGATGTGTTGTTTATAATAAGGTGTGTGTATTATAATAAGATGTGTTGGTCATAATAAGATGTGTTGGTTATAATAAGATGTGTGTATTATAATAAGATGTATTGGGCATAATAAGATGTGGTTATTATAATAAGATGTATTGGTCATAATAAGATGTGGTTATTATAATAAGATGTGTTGGTCATAATAAGATGTGTTGGTCATAATAAGATGTGTTGGTCATAATAAGATGTGTTGGTTATAATAAGGTGTGTGTATTATAATAAGATGTGTTGGTCATAATAAGATGTGTTGGTTATAATAAGATGTGTGTATTATAATAAGATGTATTGGGCATAATAAGATGTGGTTATTATAATAAGATGTATTGGTCATAATAAGATGTGGTTATTATAATAAGATGTGTTGGTCATAATAAGATGTGGTTATTATAATACGATGTATTGGTCATAATAAGATGTGGTTATTATAATGAGATGTATTGGTCATAATAAGATGTGTTGGTCATAATAAGATGTGGTTATTATAATAAGATGTATTGGTCATAATAAGATGTGGTTATTATAATAAGATGTATTGGTCATAATAAGATGTGGTTATTATAATGAGATGTGTTGGTTATAATAAGATGTGTTGGTCATAATAAGATCTGCTGGTCATAATAAGATGTATTGGTTAAAATAAGATGTGTTGATTATAATAAGATGTGTGTATTATAATAAGATGTGTTGGTCATAATAAGATGTGTTGGTCATAATAAGATGTGGTTATTATAATAAGATGTATTGGGCATAATAAGATGTGGTTATTATAATAAGATGTATTGGTCATAACAAGATGTGGTTATTATAATAAGATGTGTTGGTCATAATAAGATGTGGTTATTATAATACGATGTATTGGTCATAATAAGATGTGGTTATTATAATGAGATGTGTTGGTCATAATAAGATGTGTTGGTCATAATAAGATCTGCTGCTCATAATAAGATGTGGTTATTATAATAAGATGTGTTGGTTATAATAAGATGTGGTGATTATAATAAGATGGATTGGTCATAATAAGATGTGTTGGTCATAATAAGATGTGGTTATTATCATAAGATGTATTGGTCATAATAAGATGTGTTGG
Organism: Lampris incognitus; assembly: GCF_029633865.1. Taxonomy (NCBI): domain Eukaryota; kingdom Metazoa; phylum Chordata; class Actinopteri; order Lampriformes; family Lampridae; genus Lampris; species Lampris incognitus. The sequence continues at coordinate 367,321 of NC_079222.1, forward strand.
TTATAATAAGATGTGTGTATTATAATAAGATGTGTTGGTCATAATAAGATGTGGTTATTATAATAAGATGTGTTGGTTATAATAAGATGTGGTGATTATAATGAGATGTATTGGTCATAATAAGATGTGTTGGTCATAATAAGAACTGGTTATTATAATGAGATGTGTTGGTTATAATAAGATGTGGTGATTATAATAAAATGTGTTGGTTATAATAAGATGTGGTTATTATAATAAGATGTATTGGTCATAATAAGATGTGTTGGTTATAATAAGATGTGTGTATTATAATAAGATGTGTTGGTCATAATAAGATGTGTTGGTCATAATAAGATGTGTTGGTCATAATAAGATCTGCTGGTCATAATAAGATGTATTGGTTAAAATAAGATGTGTTGGTTATAATAAGATGTGTGTATTATAATAAGATGTGTTGGTCATAATAAGATGTGTTGGTTATAATAAGGTGTGTGTATTATAATAAGATGTATTGGTCATAATAAGATGTGTTGGTCATAATAAGATGTGGTTATTATAATATGATGTATTGGTCATAAGATGTGGTTATCATAATGAGATGTGTTGGTCATAATAAGATGTGTTGGTCATAATAAGATGTGGTTATTATAATAAGATGTGTTGGTCATAATAAGATGTGGTTATTATAATACGATGTATTGGTCATAATAAGATGTGGTTATTATAATGAGATGTATTGGTCATAATAAGATGTGTTGGTCATAATAAGATGTGGTTATTATAATAAGATGTATTGGTCATAATAAGATGTGGTTATTATAATAAGATGTATTGGTCATAATAAGATGTGGTTATTATAATAAGATGAAATTGGTCATAATAAGATGTGGTTATTTTAATAAGATGTATTGGTCATACTAAGATGTGGTTATTATAATGAGATGTGTTGGTTATAATAAGATGTGTTGGTCATAATAAGATCTGCTGGTCATAATAAGATGTATTGGTTAAAATAAGATGTGTTGATTATAATAAGATGTGTGTATTATAATAAGATGTGTTGGTCATAATAAGATGTGTTGGTCATAATAAGATGTGGTTATTATAATAAGATGTATTGGGCATAATAAGATGTGGTTATTATAATAAGATGTATTGGTCATAACAAGATGTGGTTATTATAATAAGATGTGTTGGTCATAATAAGATGTGGTTATTATAATACGATGTATTGGTCATAATAAGATGTGGTTATTATAATGAGATGTGTTGGTCATAATAAGATGTGTTGGTCATAATAAGATCTGCTGCTCATAATAAGATGTGGTTATTATAATAAGATGTGTTGGTTATAATAAGATGTGGTGATTATAATAAGATGGATTGGTCATAATAAGATGTGTTGGTCATAATAAGATGTGGTTATTATCATAAGATGTATTGGTCATAATAAGATGTGTTGGTTATAATAAGATGTGTGTATTATAATAAGATGTGTTGGTCATAATAAGATGTGGTTATTATAATAAGATGTGTTGGTTATAATAAGATGTGGTGATTATAATGAGATGTATTGGTCATAATAAGATGTGTTGGTCATAATAAGAACTGGTTATTATAATGAGATGTGTTGGTTATAATAAGATGTGGTGATTATAATAAAATGTGTTGGTTATAATAAGATGTGGTTATTATAATAAGATGTATTGGTCATAATAAGATGTGTTGGTTATAATAAGATGTGTGTATTATAATAAGATGTGTTGGTCATAATAAGATGTGTTGGTCATAATAAGATGTGTTGGTCATAATAAGATCTGCTGGTCATAATAAGATGTATTGGTTAAAATAAGATGTGTTGGTTATAATAAGAAGTGTGTATTATAATAAGATGTGTTGGTCATAATAAGATGTGTTGGTTATAATAAGGTGTGTGTATTATAATAAGATGTATTGGTCATAATAAGATGTGTTGGTCATAATAAGATGTGGTTATTATAATATGATGTATTGGTCATAAGATGTGGTTATCATAATGAGATGTGTTGGTTATAATAAGATGTGTTGGTCATAATAAGATGTGCTGGTCATAATAAGATGTATTGGTTAAAATAAGATGTGTTGATTATAATAAGATGTGTGTATTATAATAAGATGTGTTGGTCATAATAAGATGTGTTGGTCATAATAAGATGTGGTTATTATAATAAGATGTATTGGTCATAATAAGTTGTGGTTATTATAATAAGATGTGTTGGTTATAATAAGGTGTGGTGATTATAATAAGATGTATTGGTCATAATAAGATGTGTTGGTTATAATAAGATGTGGTGATTATAATAAAATGTGTTGGTTATAATAAGATGTGGTTATTATAATAAGATGTATTGGTCATAATAAGATATGTTGGTTATAATAAGATGTGTGTATTATAATAAGATTTGTTGGTCATAATAAGATGTGTTGGTCATAATAAGATGTGTTGGTTATAATAAGATGTGTTGGTCATAATAAGATGTGTTGGTCATAATAAGATGTGTGTATTATAATAAGATGTGTTGGTCATAATAAGATGTGTTGGTTATAATAAGATGTGTGTATTATAATAAATTGTGTTGGTCATAATAAGATGTGGTTATTATAATTAGATGTATTGGTCATAATAATATGTGTTGGTCATAATAAGATGTGGTTATTATAATAAGATGTATTGGTCATAATAAGATGTGGTTATTATAATAAGATGTATTGGTCATAATAAGATGTGGTTATTATAATAAGATGTATTGGTCATAATAAGATGTGGTTATTATAATAAGATGTATTGGTCATAATAAGATGTGGTTATTATAATGAGATGTGTTGGTTATAATAAGATGTGTTGGTCATAATAAGATCTGCTGGTCATAATAAGATGTATTGGTTAAAATAAGATGTGTTGATTATAATAAGATGTGTGTATTATAATAGGATGTGTTGGTCATAATAAGATGTGTTGGTCATAATAAGATGTGGTTATTATAATAAGATGTATTGGGCATAATAAGATGTGGTTATTATAATAAGATGTATTGGTCATAATAAGATGTGGTTATTATAATAAGATGTGTTGGTCATAATAAGATGTGGTTATTATAATACGATGTATTGGTCATAATAACATGTGGTTATTATAATGAGATGTGTTGGACATAATAAGATGTGTTGGTCATAATAAGATCTGCTGCTCATAATAAGATGTGTGTATTATAATAAGATGTGTTGGTCATAATAAGATGTGGTTATTATAATAAGATGAAATTGGTCATAATAAGATGTGGTTATTTTAATAAGATGTATTGGTCATACTAAGATGTGGTTATTATAATGAGATGTGTTGGTTATAATAAGATGTGTTGGTTATAATAAGATGTGGTGATTATAATAAAATGTGTTGGTTATAATAAGATGTGGTTATTATAATAAGATGTATTGGTCATAATAAGATGTGTTGGTTATAATAAGATGTGTGTATTGTAATAAGATGTGTTGGTCATAATAAGATGTGTTGGTCATAATAAGATGTGTTGGTTATAATAAGATGTGTTGGTCATAATAAGATGTGTTGGTCATAATAAGATGTGTTGGTTATAATAAGGTGTGTGTATTATAATAAGATGTGTTGGTCATAATAAGATGTGTTGGTTATAATAAGATGTGTGTATTATAATAAGATGTGTTGGTCATAATAAGATGTGTTGGTCATAATAAGATGTGTTGGTCATAATAAGATCTGCTGGTCATAATAAGATGTATTGGTTAAAATAAGATGTGTTGGTTATAATAAGATGTGTGTATTATAATAAGATGTGTTGGTCATAATAAGATGTGTTGGTTATAATAAGGTGTGTGTATTATAATACGATGTATTTGTCATAATAAGATGTATTGGTCATAATAAAATGTGGTTATTATAATAAGATGTATTGGTCATAATAAGATGTATTGATTATAATAAGACGTATTGGGCATAATAAGATGTGGTTATTATAATAAGATGTGTTGGTCATAATAAGATGTGGTTATTATAATACGATGTATTGGTCATAATAAGATGTGTTGGTTATAATAAGATGTGTGTATTGTAGTAAGATGTGTTGGTCATAATAAGATGTGTTGGTCATAATAAGATGTGTTGGTTATAATAATATGTGTTGGTCATAATAAGATGTGTTGGTCATAATAAGATGTGTTGGTTATAATAAGGTGTGTGTATTATAATAAGATGTGTTGGTCATAATAAGATGTGTTGGTTATAATAAGATGTGTTGGTCATAATAAGATGTGTTGGTCATAATAAGATGTGTTGGTCATAATAAGATCTGCTGGTCATAATAAGATGTATTGGTTAAAATAAGATGTGTTGGTTATAATAAGATGTGTGTATTATAATAAGATGTGTTGGTCATAATAAGATGTGTTGGTTATAATAAGGTGTGTGTATTATAATACGATGTATTGGTCATAATAAGATGTATTGGTCATAATAAAATGTGGTTATTATAATAAGATGTATTGGTCATAATAAGATGTATTGATTATAATAAGATGTATTGGGCATAATAAGATGTGGTTATTATAATAAGATGTGTTGGTCATAATAAGATGTGTTGGTCATAATAAGATCTGCTGCTCATAATAAGGTGTGGTTATTATAATAAGAAGTGTTGGTTATAATAAGATGTGGTGATTATAATAAGATGTGTTGGTTATAATAAGATGTGGTGATTATAATAAGATGTGTGTATTATAATAAGATGTGTTGGCCATAATAAGATGTGTTGGTCATAATAAGATGTGTGTATTATAATAAGATGTGTTGGTCATAATAAGATGTGGTTATTATAATAAGATGTGTTGGTTATAATAAGATGTGGTGATTATAATAAGATGTATTGGTCATAATAAGATGTGTTGGTCATAATAAGATGTGGTTTTTATAATAAGATGTGTTGGTTATAATAAGATGTGGTGATTATAATAAAATGTGTTGGTTATAATAAGATGTGGTTATTATAATAAGATGTATTGGTCATAATAAGATTTGTTGGTTATAATAAGATGTGTGTATTATAATAAGATGTGTTGGTCATAATAAGATGTGTTGGTCATAATAAGATGTGTTGGTTATAATAAGATGTGTTGGTCATAATAAGATGTGTTGGTCATAATAAGATGTGTTGGTTATAATAAGGTGTGTGTGTTATAATAAGATGTGTTGGTCATAATAAGATGTGTTGGTCATAATAAGATCTGCTGGTCATAATAAGATGTATTGGTTAAAATAAGATGTGTTGATTATAATAAGATGTGTGTATTATAATAAGATGTGTTGGTCATAATAAGATGTGTTGGTTATAATAAGATGTGGTTATTATAATAAGATGTGTTGGTCATAATAAGATGTGTTGGTTATAACAAGATGTGTGTATTGTAATAAGATGTGTTGGTCATAATAAGATGTGTTGGTCATAATAAGATGTGTTGGTTATAATAAGATGTGTTGGTCATAATAAGATGTGTTGGTCATAATAAGATGTGGTTATTATAATGAGATGTATTGGTCATGATAAGATGTGTTGGTCATAATAAGATGTGGTTATTATAATAAGATGTATTGGTCATAATAAGATGTGTTTATTATAATAAGATGTGTTGGTCATAATAAGATGTGGTTATTATAATACGATGTATTGGTCATAATAAGATGTGGTTATTATAATGAGATGTGTTGGTCATAATAAGATCTGCTGGTCATAATAAGATGTGGTTATTATAATAAGATGTGTTGGTTATAATAAGATGTGGTGATTATAATAAGATGTATTGGTCATAATAAGATGTGTTGGTTATAATAAGATGTGTGTATTATAATAAGATGTGTTGGTCATAATAAGATGTGGTTATTATAATAAGATGTGTTGGTTATAATAAGATGTGGTGATTATAATAAGATGTATTGGTCATAATAAGATGTGTTGGTCATAATAAGATGTGGTTATTATAATAAGATGTGTTGGTTATAATAAGATGTGGTGATTATAATAAAATGTGTTGGTTATAATAAGATGTGGTTATTATAATAAGATGTATTGGTCATAATAAGATGTGTTGGTTATAATAAGATGTGTGTATTATAATAAGATGTGTTGGTCATAATAAGATGTGTTGGTCATAATAAGATGTGTTGGTTATAATAAGATGTGTTGGTCATAATAAGATGTGTTGGTCATAATAAGATGTGTTGTTTATAATAAGGTGTGTGTATTATAATAAGATGTGTTGGTCATAATAAGATGTGGTTATTATAATGAGATGTATTGGTCATAATAAGATGTGTTGGTCATAATAAGATGTGGTTATTATAATAAGATGTATTGGTCATAATAAGATGTGGTTATTATAATAAGATGTATTGGTCATAATAAGATGTGGTTATTATAATAAGATGAAATTGGTCATAATAAGATGTGGTTATTTTAATAAGATGTATTGGTCATACTAAGATGTGGTTATTATAATGAGATGTGTTGGTTATAATAAGATGTGTTGGTCATAATAAGATCTGCTGGTCATAATAAGATGTATTGGTTAAAATAAGATGTGTTGATTATAATAAGATGTGTGTATTATAATAAGATGTGTTGGTCATAATAAGATGTGTTGGTCATAATAAGATGTGGTTATTATAATAAGATGTATTGGGCATAATAAGATGTGGTTATTATAATAAGATGTATTGGTCATAACAAGATGTGGTTATTATAATAAGATGTGTTGGTCATAATAAGATGTGGTTATTATAATACGATGTATTGGTCATAATAAGATGTGGTTATTATAATGAGATGTGTTGGTCATAATAAGATGTGTTGGTCATAATAAGATCTGCTGCTCATAATAAGATGTGGTTATTATAATAAGATGTGTTGGTTATAATAAGATGTGGTGATTATAATAAGATGGATTGGTCATAATAAGATGTGTTGGTCATAATAAGATGTGGTTATTATCATAAGATGTATTGGTCATAATAAGATGTGTTGGTTATAATAAGATGTGTGTATTATAATAAGATGTGTTGGTCATAATAAGATGTGGTTATTATAATAAGATGTGTTGGTTATAATAAGATGTGGTGATTATAATGAGATGTATTGGTCATAATAAGATGTGTTGGTCATAATAAGAACTGGTTATTATAATGAGATGTGTTGGTTATAATAAGATGTGGTGATTATAATAAAATGTGTTGGTTATAATAAGATGTGGTTATTATAATAAGATGTATTGGTCATAATAAGATGTGTTGGTTATAATAAGATGTGTGTATTATAATAAGATGTGTTGGTCATAATAAGATGTGTTGGTCATAATAAGATGTGTTGGTCATAATAAGATCTGCTGGTCATAATAAGATGTATTGGTTAAAATAAGATGTGTTGGTTATAATAAGATGTGTGTATTATAATAAGATGTGTTGGTCATAATAAGATGTGTTGGTTATAATAAGGTGTGTGTATTATAATAAGATGTATTGGTCATAATAAGATGTGTTGGTCATAATAAGATGTGGTTATTATAATATGATGTATTGGTCATAAGATGTGGTTATCATAATGAGATGTGTTGGTTATAATAAGATGTGTTGGTCATAATAAGATGTGCTGGTCATAATAAGATGTATTGGTTAAAATAAGATGTGTTGATTATAATAAGATGTGTGTATTATAATAAGATGTGTTGGTCATAATAAGATGTGTTGGTCATAATAAGATGTGGTTATTATAATAAGATGTATTGGTCATAATAAGTTGTGGTTATTATAATAAGATGTGTTGGTTATAATAAGGTGTGGTGATTATAATAAGATGTATTGGTCATAATAAGATGTGTTGGTTATAATAAGATGTGGTGATTATAATAAAATGTGTTGGTTATAATAAGATGTGGTTATTATAATAAGATGTATTGGTCATAATAAGATATGTTGGTTATAATAAGATGTGTGTATTATAATAAGATTTGTTGGTCATAATAAGATGTGTTGGTCATAATAAGATGTGTTGGTTATAATAAGATGTGTTGGTCATAATAAGATGTGTTGGTCATAATAAGATGTGTGTATTATAATAAGATGTGTTGGTCATAATAAGATGTGTTGGTTATAATAAGATGTGTGTATTATAATAAATTGTGTTGGTCATAATAAGATGTGGTTATTATAATTAGATGTATTGGTCATAATAATATGTGTTGGTCATAATAAGATGTGGTTATTATAATAAGATGTATTGGTCATAATAAGATGTGGTTATTATAATAAGATGTATTGGTCATAATAAGATGTGGTTATTATAATAAGATGTATTGGTCATAATAAGATGTGGTTATTATAATAAGATGTATTGGTCATAATAAGATGTGGTTATTATAATGAGATGTGTTGGTTATAATAAGATGTGTTGGTCATAATAAGATCTGCTGGTCATAATAAGATGTATTGGTTAAAATAAGATGTGTTGATTATAATAAGATGTGTGTATTATAATAGGATGTGTTGGTCATAATAAGATGTGTTGGTCATAATAAGATGTGGTTATTATAATAAGATGTATTGGGCATAATAAGATGTGGTTATTATAATAAGATGTATTGGTCATAATAAGATGTGGTTATTATAATAAGATGTGTTGGTCATAATAAGATGTGGTTATTATAATACGATGTATTGGTCATAATAACATGTGGTTATTATAATGAGATGTGTTGGACATAATAAGATGTGTTGGTCATAATAAGATCTGCTGCTCATAATAAGATGTGTGTATTATAATAAGATGTGTTGGTCATAATAAGATGTGGTTATTATAATAAGATGAAATTGGTCATAATAAGATGTGGTTATTTTAATAAGATGTATTGGTCATACTAAGATGTGGTTATTATAATGAGATGTGTTGGTTATAATAAGATGTGTTGGTTATAATAAGATGTGGTGATTATAATAAAATGTGTTGGTTATAATAAGATGTGGTTATTATAATAAGATGTATTGGTCATAATAAGATGTGTTGGTTATAATAAGATGTGTGTATTGTAATAAGATGTGTTGGTCATAATAAGATGTGTTGGTCATAATAAGATGTGTTGGTCATAATAAGATGTGTTGGTTATAATAAGATGTGTTGGTCATAATAAGATGTGTTGGTCATAATAAGATGTGTTGGTTATAATAAGGTGTGTGTATTATAATAAGATGTGTTGGTCATAATAAGATGTGTTGGTTATAATAAGATGTGTGTATTATAATAAGATGTGTTGGTCATAATAAGATGTGTTGGTCATAATAAGATGTGTTGGTCATAATAAGATCTGCTGGTCATAATAAGATGTATTGGTTAAAATAAGATGTGTTGGTTATAATAAGATGTGTGTATTATAATAAGATGTGTTGGTCATAATAAGATGTGTTGGTTATAATAAGGTGTGTGTATTATAATACGATGTATTGGTCATAATAAGATGTATTGGTCATAATAAAATGTGGTTATTATAATAAGATGTATTGGTCATAATAAGATGTATTGATTATAATAAGACGTATTGGGCATAATAAGATGTGGTTATTATAATAAGATGTGTTGGTCATAATAAGATGTGGTTATTATAATACGATGTATTGGTCATAATAAGATGTGTTGGTTATAATAAGATGTGTGTATTGTAGTAAGATGTGTTGGTCATAATAAGATGTGTTGGTCATAATAAGATGTGTTGGTTATAATAATATGTGTTGGTCATAATAAGATGTGTTGGTCATAATAAGATGTGTTGGTTATAATAAGGTGTGTGTATTATAATAAGATGTGTTGGTCATAATAAGATGTGTTGGTTATAATAAGATGTGTTGGTCATAATAAGATGTGTTGGTCATAATAAGATGTGTTGGTCATAATAAGATCTGCTGGTCATAATAAGATGTATTGGTTAAAATAAGATGTGTTGGTTATAATAAGATGTGTGTATTATAATAAGATGTGTTGGTCATAATAAGATGTGTTGGTTATAATAAGGTGTGTGTATTATAATACGATGTATTGGTCATAATAAGATGTATTGGTCATAATAAAATGTGGTTATTATAATAAGATGTATTGGTCATAATAAGATGTATTGATTATAATAAGATGTATTGGGCATAATAAGATGTGGTTATTATAATAAGATGTGTTGGTCATAATAAGATGTGTTGGTCATAATAAGATCTGCTGCTCATAATAAGGTGTGGTTATTATAATAAGAAGTGTTGGTTATAATAAGATGTGGTGATTATAATAAGATGTGTTGGTTATAATAAGATGTGGTGATTATAATAAGATGTGTGTATTATAATAAGATGTGTTGGCCATAATAAGATGTGTTGGTCATAATAAGATGTGTGTATTATAATAAGATGTGTTGGTCATAATAAGATGTGGTTATTATAATAAGATGTGTTGGTTATAATAAGATGTGGTGATTATAATAAGATGTATTGGTCATAATAAGATGTGTTGGTCATAATAAGATGTGGTTTTTATAATAAGATGTGTTGGTTATAATAAGATGTGGTGATTATAATAAAATGTGTTGGTTATAATAAGATGTGGTTATTATAATAAGATGTATTGGTCATAATAAGATTTGTTGGTTATAATAAGATGTGTGTATTATAATAAGATGTGTTGGTCATAATAAGATGTGTTGGTCATAATAAGATGTGTTGGTTATAATAAGATGTGTTGGTCATAATAAGATGTGTTGGTCATAATAAGATGTGTTGGTTATAATAAGGTGTGTGTGTTATAATAAGATGTGTTGGTCATAATAAGATGTGTTGGTCATAATAAGATCTGCTGGTCATAATAAGATGTATTGGTTAAAATAAGATGTGTTGATTATAATAAGATGTGTGTATTATAATAAGATGTGTTGGTCATAATAAGATGTGTTGGTTATAATAAGATGTGGTTATTATAATAAGATGTGTTGGTCATAATAAGATGTGTTGGTTATAATAAGATGTGTGTATTGTAATAAGATGTGTTGGTCATAATAAGATGTGTTGGTCATAATAAGATGTGTTGGTTATAATAAGATGTGTTGGTCATAATAAGATGTGTTGGTCATAATAAGATGTGGTTATTATAATGAGATGTATTGGTCATGATAAGATGTGTTGGTCATAATAAGATGTGGTTATTATAATAAGATGTATTGGTCATAATAAGATGTGTTTATTATAATAAGATGTGTTGGTCATAATAAGATGTGGTTATTGTAATACGATGTATTGGTCATAATAAGATGTGGTTATTATAATGAGATGTGTTGGTCATAATAAGATCTGCTGGTCATAATAAGATGTGGTTATTATAATAAGATGTGTTGGTTATAATAAGATGTGGTGATTATAATAAGATGTATTGGTCATAATAAGATGTGTTGGTTATAATAAGATGTGTGTATTATAATAAGATGTGTTGGTCATAATAAGATGTGGTTATTATAATAAGATGTGTTGGTTATAATAAGATGTGGTGATTATAATAAGATGTAATGGTCATAATAAGATGTGTTGGTCATAATAAGATGTGGTTATTATAATAAGATGTGTTGGTTATAATAAGATGTGGTGATTATAATAAAATTTGTTGGTTATAATAAGATGTGGTTATTATAATAAGATGTATTGGTCATAATAAGATGTGTTGGTTATAATAAGATGTGTGTATTATAATAAGATGTGTTGGTCATAATAAGATGTGTTGGTCATAATAAGATGTGTTGGTTATAATAAGATGTGTTGGTCATAATAAGATGTGTTGGTCATAATAAGATGTGTTGTTTATAATAAGGTGTGTGTATTATAATAAGATGTGTTGGTCATAATAAGATGTGGTTATTATAATGAGATGTATTGGTCATAATAAGATGTGTTGGTCATAATAAGATGTGGTTATTATAATAAGATGTATTGGTCATAATAAGATGTGGTTATTATAATAAGATGTATTGGTCATAATAAGATGTGGTTATTATAATAAGATGTATTGGTCATAATAAGATGTGGTTATTATAATAAGATGTATTGGTCATAATAAGATGTGGTTATTATAATGAGATGTGTTGGTTATAATAAGATGTGTTGGTCATAGTAAGATCTGCTGGTCATAATAAGATGTATTGGTTAAAAAAAGATGTGTTGATTATAATAAGATATGTGTATTATAATTAGATGTGTTGGTCATAGTAAGATGTGTTGGTCATAAGATGTGGTTATTATATTAAGATGTATTGGGCATAATAAGATGTGGTTATTATAATAAGATGTGTTGGTCATAATAAGATGTGTTGGTCATAATAAGATGTGTTGGTTATAATAAGATGTGTTGGTCATAATAAGATGTGTTGGTCATAATAAGATGTGGTTATTATAATGAGATGTATTGGTGATAATAAGATGTGTTGGTCATAATAAGATGTGGTTATTATAATAAGATGTATTGGTCATAATAAGATGTGGTTATTATAATAAGATGTATTGGTCATAATAAGATATGGTTATTATAATAAGATGTGTTGGTCATAATAAGATGTGGTTATTATAATACAATGTATTGGTCATAATAAGATGTGGTTATTATAATGAGATGTGTTGGTCATAATAAGATGTGTTGGTCATAATAAGATCTGCTGGTCATAATAAGATGTGGTTATTATAATAAGATGTGTTGGTTATAATAAGATGTGGTGATTATAATAAGATGTATTGGTCATAATAAGATGTGTTGGTTATAATAAGATGTGTGTATTATAATAAGATGTGTTGGTCATAATAAGATGTGGTTATTATAATAAGATGTATTGGTCATAATAAGATGTGTTGGTCATAATAAGATGTGGTTATTATAATAAGATGTGTTGGTTATAATAAGATGTGGTGATTACAATAAAATGTGTTGGTTATAATAAGATGTGGTTATTATAATAAGATGTATTGGTCATAATAAGATGTGTTGGTCATAATAAGATGTGTTGGTTATAATAAGATGTGTTGGTCATAATAAGATGTGTTGGTCATAATAAGATGTGTTGGTTATAATAAGGTGTGTGTATTATAATAAGATGTGTTGGTCATAATAAGATGTGTTGGTTATAATAAGATGTGTGTATTATAATAAGATGTATTGGGCATAATAAGATGTGGTTATTATAATAAGATGTATTGGTCATAATAAGATGTGGTTATTATAATAAGATGTGTTGGTCATAATAAGATGTGGTTATTATAATACGATGTATTGGTCATAATAAGATGTGGTTATTATAATGAGATGTATTGGTCATAATAAGATGTGTTGGTCATAATAAGATGTGGTTATTATAATAAGATGTATTGGTCATAATAAGATGTGGTTATTATAATAAGATGTATTGGTCATAATAAGATGTGGTTATTATAATAAGATGTATTGGTCATAATAAGATGTGGTTATTTTAATAAGATGTATTGGTCATACTAAGATGTGGTTATTATAATGAGATGTGTTGGTTATAATAAGATGTGTTGGTCATAATAAGATCTGCTGGTCATAATAAGATGTATTGGTTAAAATAAGATGTGTTGATTATAATAAGATGTGTGTATTATAATAAGATGTGTTGGTCATAATAAGATGTGTTGGTCATAATAAGATGTGGTTATTATAATAAGATGTATTGGGCATAATAAGATGTGGTTAATTTTAATAAGATGTATTGGTCATAATAAGATGTGGTTATTATAATAAGATGTGTTGGTCATAATAAGATGTGGTTATTATAATACGATGTATTGGTCATAATAAGATGTGGTTATTATAATGAGATGTGTTGGTCATAATAAGATGTGTTGGTCATAATAAGATCTGCTGCTCATAATAAGATGTGGTTATTATAATAAGATGTGTTGGTTATAATAAGATGTGGTGATTATAATAAGATGGATTGGTCATAATAAGATGTGTTGGTCATAATAAGATGTGGTTATTATCATAAGATGTATTGGTCATAATAAGATGTGTTGGTTATAATAAGATGTGTGTATTATAATAAGATGTGTTGGTCATAATAAGATGTGGTTATTATAATAAGATGTGTTGGTTATAATAAGATGTGGTGATTATAATGAGATGTATTGGTCATAATAAGATGTGTTGGTCATAATAAGAACTGGTTATTATAATGAGATGTGTTGGTTATAATAAGATGTGGTGATTATAATAAAATGTGTTGGTTATAATAAGATGTGGTTATTATAATACGATGTATTGGTCATAATAAGATGTGTTGGTTATAATAAGATATGTGTATTGTAGTAAGATGTGATGGTCATAATAAGATGTGTTGGTCATAATAAGATGTGTTGGTTATAATAATATGTGTTGGTTATAATAAGATATGTGTATTGTAGTAAGATGTGATGGTCATAATAAGATGTGTTGGTCATAATAAGATGTGTTGGTTATAATAATATGTGTTGGTCATAATAAGATGTGTTGGTCATAATAAGATGTGTTGGTTATAATAAGGTGTGTGTATTATAATAAGATGTGTTGGTCATAATAAGATGTGTTGGTTATAATAAGATGTGTGTATTATAATAAGATGTGTTGGTCATAATAAGATGTGTTGGTCATAATAAGATGTGTTGGTCATAATAAGATCTGCTGGTCATAATAAGATGTATTGGTTAAAATAAGATGTGTTGGTTATAATAAGATGTGTGTATTATAATAAGATGTGTTGGTCATAATAAGATGTGTTGGTTATAATAAGGTGTGTGTATTATAATACGATGTATTGGTCATAATAAGATGTATTGGTCATAATAAAATGTGGTTATTATAATAAGATGTATTGGTCATAATAAGATGTATTGATTATAATAAGATGTATTGGGCATAATAAGATGTGGTTATTATAATAAGATGTGTTGGTCATAATAAGATGTGTTGGTCATAATAAGATCTGCTGCTCATAATAAGATGTGGTTATTATAATAAGAAGTGTTGGTTATAATAAGATGTGGTGATTATAATAAGATGTGTTGGTTATAATAAGATGTGGTGATTATAATAAGATGTGTGTATTATAATAAGATGTGTTGGCCATAATAAGATGTGTTGGTCATAATAAGATGTGTGTATTATAATAAGATGTGTTGGTCATAATAAGATGTGGTTATTATAATAAGATGTGTTGGTTATAATAAGATGTGGTGATTATAATAAGATGTATTGGTCATAATAAGATGTGTTGGTCATAATAAGATGTGGTTTTTATAATAAGATGTGTTGGTTATAATAAGATGTGGTGATTATAATAAAATGTGTTGGTTATAATAAGATGTGGTTATTATAATAAGATGTATTGGTCATAATAAGATGTGTTGGTTACAATAAGATGTGTGTATTATAATAAGATGTGTTGGTCATAATAAGATGTGTTGGTCATAATAAGATGTGTTGGTTATAATAAGATGTGTTGGTCATAATAAGATGTGTTGGTCATAATAAGATGTGTTGGTTATAATAAGGTGTGTGTATTATAATAAGATGTGTTGGTCATAATAAGATGTGTTGGTCATAATAAGATCTGCTGGTCATAATAAGATGTATTGGTTAAAATAAGATGTGTTGATTATAATAAGATGTGTGTATTATAATAAGATGTGTTGGTCATAATAAGATGTGTTGGTTATAATAAGATGTGGTTATTATAATAAGATGTGTTGGTCATAATAAGATGTGTTGGTTATAATAAGATGTGGTTATTATAATAAGATGTATTGGTCATAATAAGATGTGTTTATTATAATAAGATGTGTTGGTCATAATAAGATGTGGTTATTATAATACGATGTATTGGTCATAATAAGATGTGGTTATTATAATGAGATGTGTTGGTCATAATAAGATCTGCTGGTCATAATAAGATGTGGTTATTATAATAAGATGTGTTGGTTATAATAAGATGTGGTGATTATAATAAGATGTATTGGTCATAATAAGATGTGTTGGTTTTAATAAGATGTGTGTATTATAATAAGATGTGTTGGTCATAATAAGATGTGGTTATTATAATAAGATGTGTTGGTTATAATAAGATGTGGTGATTATAATAAGATGTATTGGTCATAATAAGATGTGTTGGTCATAATAAGATGTGGTTATTATAATAATATGTGTTGGTTATAATAAGATGTGGTGATTATAATAAAATGTGTTGGTTATAATAAGATGTGGTTATTATAATAAGATGTATTGGTCATAATAAGATGTGTTGGTTATAATAAGATGTGTGTATTATAATAAGATGTGTTGGTCATAATAAGATGTGTTGGTCATAATAAGATGTGTTGGTTATAATAAGATGTGTTGGTCATAATAAGATGTGTTGGTCATAATAAGATGTGTTGTTTATAATAAGGTGTGTGTATTATAATAAGATGTGTTGGTCATAATAAGATGTGTTGGTTATAATAAGATGTGTGTATTATAATAAGATGTGTTGGTCATAATAAGATGTGGTTATTATAATGAGATGTATTTGTCATAATAAGATGTGTTGGTCATAATAAGATGTGGTTATTATAATAAGATGCATTGGTCATAATAAGATGTGGTTATTATAATAAGATGTATTGGTCATAATAAGATGTGGTTATTATAATAAGATGTATTGGTCATAATAAGATGTGGTTATTATAATAAGATGTATTGGTCATAATAAGATGTGGTTATTATAATGAGATGTGTTGGTTATAATAAGATGTGTTGGTCATAGTAAGATCTGCTGGTCATAATAAGATGTATTGGTTAAAATAAGATGTGTTGATTATAATAAGATATGTGTATTATAATTAGATTTGTTGGTCATAGTAAGATGTGTTGGTCATAATAAGATGTGGTTATTATATTAAGATGTATTGGGCATAATAAGATGTGGTTATTATAATAAGATGTATTGGTCATAATAAGATGTGGTTATTATAATAAGATGTATTGGGCATAATAAGATGTGGTTATTATAATAAGATGTATTGGTCATAATAAGATGTGGTTATTATAATAAGATGTATTGGGCATAATAAGATGTGTGTATTATAATAAGATGTGTTGGTCATAATAAGATGTGTTGGTCATAATAAGATGTGTTGGTCATAATAAGATGTGGTTATTATAATGAGATGTATTGGTGATAATAAAATGTGTTGGTCATAATAAGATGTGGTTATTATAATAAGATGTATTGGTCATAATAAGATGTGGTTATTATAATAAGATGTATTGGTCATAATAAGATGTGGTTATTATAATAAGATGTGTTGGTCATAATAAGATGTGGCTATTATAATACGATGTATTGGTCATAATAAGATGTGGTTATTATAATGAGATGTGTTGGTCATAATAAGATGTGTTGGTCATAATAAGATCTGCTGGTCATAATAAGATGTGGTTATTATAATAAGATGTGTTGGTTATAATAAGATGTGGTGATTATAATAAGATGTATTGGTCATAATAAGATGTGTTGGTTATAATAAGATGTGTGTATTATAATAAGATGTGTTGGTCATAATAAGATGTGGTTATTATAATAAGATGTATTGGTCATAATAAGATGTGTTGGTCATAATAAGATGTGGTTATTATAATAAGATGTGTTGGTTATAATAAGATGTGGTGATTACAATAAAATGTGTTGGTTATAATAAGATGTGGTTATTATAATAAGATGTATTGGTCATAATAAGATGTGTTGGTCATAATAAGATGTGTTGGTCATAATAAGATGTGTTGGTTATAATAAGATGTGTTGGTCATAATAAGATGTGTTGGTCATAATAAGATGTGTTGGTTATAATAAGGTGTGTGTATTATAATAAGATGTGTTGGTCATAATAAGATGTGTTGGTCATAATAAGATCTGCTGGTCATAATAAGATGTATTGGTTAAAATAAGATGTGTTGATTATAATAAGATGTGTGTATTATAATAAGATGTGTTGGTCATAATAAGATGTGTTGGTTATAATAAGATGTGGTTATTATAATAAGATGTGTTGGTCATAATAAGATGTGTTGGTTATAATAAGATGTGTGTATTGTAATAAGATGTGTTGGTCATAATAAGATGTGTTGGTCATAATAAGATGTGTTGGTTATAATAAGATGTGTTGGTCATAATAAGATGTGTTGGTCATAATAAGATGTGGTTATTATAATGAGATGTATTGGTCATGATAAGATGTGTTGGTCATAATAAGATGTGGTTATTATAATAAGATGTATTGGTCATAATAAGATGTGTTTATTATAATAAGATGTGTTGGTCATAATAAGATGTGGTTATTATAATGAGATGTGTTGGTCATAATAAGATCTGCTGGTCATAATAAGATGTGGTTATTATAATAAGATGTGTTGGTTATAATAAGATGTGGTGATTATAATAAGATGTATTGGTCATAATAAGATGTGTTGGTTTTAATAAGATGTGTGTATTATAATAAGATGTGTTGGTCATAATAAGATGTGGTTATTATAATAAGATGTGTTGGTTATAATAAGATGTGGTGATTATAATAAGATGTATTGGTCATAATAAGATGTGTTGGTCATAATAAGATGTGGTTATTATAATAATATGTGTTGGTTATAATAAGATGTGGTGATTATAATAAAATGTGTTGGTTATAATAAGATGTGGTTATTATAATAAGATGTATTGGTCATAATAAGATGTGTTGGTTATAATAAGATGTGTGTATTATAATAAGATGTGTTGGTCATAATAAGATGTGTTGGTCATAATAAGATGTGTTGGTTATAATAAGATGTGTTGGTCATAATAAGATGTGTTGGTCATAATAAGATGTGTTGTTTATAATAAGGTGTGTGTATTATAATAAGATGTGTTGGTCATAATAAGATGTGTTGGTTATAATAAGATGTGTGTATTATAATAAGATGTGTTGGTCATAATAAGATGTGGTTATTATAATGAGATGTATTTGTCATAATAAGATGTGTTGGTCATAATAAGATGTGGTTATTATAATAAGATGTATTGGTCATAATAAGATGTGGTTATTATAATAAGATGTATTGGTCATAATAAGATGTGGTTATTATAATAAGATGTATTGGTCATAATAAGATGTGGTTATTATAATAAGATGTATTGGTCATAATAAGATGTGGTTATTATAATGAGATGTGTTGGTTATAATAAGATGTGTTGGTCATAGTAAGATCTGCTGGTCATAATAAGATGTATTGGTTAAAATAAGATGTGTTGATTATAATAAGATATGTGTATTATAATTAGATGTGTTGGTCATAGTAAGATGTGTTGGTCATAATAAGATGTGGTTATTATATTAAGATGTATTGGGCATAATAAGATGTGGTTATTATAATAAGATGTATTGGTCATAATAAGATGTGGTTATTATAATAAGATGTATTGGGCATAATAAGATGTGGTTATTATAATAAGATGTATTGGTCATAATAAGATGTGGTTATTATAATAAGATGTATTGGGCATAATAAGATGTGTGTATTATAATAAGATGTGTTGGTCATAATAAGATGTGTTGGTCATAATAAGATGTGTTGGTCATAATAAGATGTGTTGGTCATAATAAGATGTGGTTATTATAATGAGATGTATTGGTGATAATAAAATGTGTTGGTCATAATAAGATGTGGTTATTATAATAAGATGTATTGGTCATAATAAGATGTGGTTATTATAATAAGATGTATTGGTCATAATAAGATGTGGTTATTATAATAAGATGTGTTGGTCATAATAAGATGTGTTGGTCATAATAAGATGTGTTGGTCATAATAAGATGTGTTGGTCATAATAAGATGTGGTTATTATAATGAGATGTATTGGTGATAATAAAATGTGTTGGTCATAATAAGATGTGGTTATTATAATAAGATGTATTGGTCATAATAAGATGTGGTTATTATAATAAGATGTATTGGTCATAATAAGATGTGGTTATTATAATAAGATGTGTTGGTCATAATAAGATGTGGCTATTATAATACGATGTATTGGTCATAATAAGATGTGGTTATTATAATGAGATGTGTTGGTCATAATAAGATGTGTTGGTCATAATAAGATCTGCTGGTCATAATAAGATGTGGTTATTATAATAAGATGTGTTGGTTATAATAAGATGTGGTGATTATAATAAGATGTATTGGTCATAATAAGATGTGTTGGTTATAATAAGATGTGTGTATTATAATAAGATGTGTTGGTCAAAATAAGATGTGGTTATTATAATAAGATGTATTGGTCATAATAAGATGTGTTGGTCATAATAAGATGTGGTTATTATAATAAGATGTGTTGGTTATAATAAGATGTGGTGATTACAATAAAATGTGTTGGTTATAATAAGATGTGGTTATTATAATAAGATGTATTGGTCATAATAAGATGTGTTGGTCATAATAAGATGTGTTGGTCATAATAAGATGTGTTGGTTATAATAAGATGTGTTGGTCATAATAAGATGTGTTGGTCATAATAAGATGTGTTGGTTATAATAAGGTGTGTGTATTATAATAAGATGTGTTGGTCATAATAAGATGTGTTGGTCATAATAAGATCTGCTGGTCATAATAAGATGTATTGGTTAAAATAAGATGTGTTGATTATAATAAGATGTGTGTATTATAATAAGATGTGTTGGTCATAATAAGATGTGTTGGTTATAATAAGATGTGGTTATTATAATAAGATGTGTTGGTCATAATAAGATGTGTTGGTTATAATAAGATGTGTGTATTGTAATAAGATGTGTTGGTCATAATAAGATGTGTTGGTCATAATAAGATGTGTTGGTTATAATAAGATGTGTTGGTCATAATAAGATGTGTTGGTCATAATAAGATGTGGTTATTATAATGAGATGTATTGGTCATGATAAGATGTGTTGGTCATAATAAGATGTGGTTATTATAATAAGATGCATTGGTCATAATAAGATGTGTTTATTATAATAAGATGTGTTGGTCATAATAAGATGTGGTTATTATAATACGATGTATTGGTCATAATAAGATGTGGTTATTATAATGAGATGTGTTGGTCATAATAAGATCTGCTGGTCATAATAAGATGTGGTTATTATAATAAGATGTGTTGGTTATAATAAGATGTGGTGATTATAATAAGATGTATTGGTCATAATAAGATGTGTTGGTTTTAATAAGATGTGTGTATTATAATAAGATGTGTTGGTCATAATAAGATGTGGTTATTATAATAAGATGTGTTGGTTATAATAAGATGTGGTGATTATAATAAGATGTATTGGTCATAATAAGATGTGTTGGTCATAATAAGATGTGGTTATTATAATAATATGTGTTGGTTATAATAAGATGTGGTGATTATAATAAAATGTGTTGGTTATAATAAGATGTGGTTATTATAATAAGATGTATTGGTCATAATAAGATGTGTTGGTTATAATAAGATGTGTGTATTATAATAAGATGTGTTGGTCATAATAAGATGTGTTGGTCATAATAAGATGTGTTGGTTATAATAAGATGTGTTGGTCATAATAAGATGTGTTGGTCATAATAAGATGTGTTGTTTATAATAAGGTGTGTGTATTATAATAAGATGTGTTGGTCATAATAAGATGTGTTGGTTATAATAAGATGTGTGTATTATAATAAGATGTGTTGGTCATAATAAGATGTGGTTATTATAATGAGATGTATTTGTCATAATAAGATGTGTTGGTCATAATAAGATGTGGTTATTATAATAAGATGTATTGGTCATAATAAGATGTGGTTATTATAATAAGATGTATTGGTCATAATAAGATGTGGTTATTATAATAAGATGTATTGGTCATAATAAGATGTGGTTATTATAATAAGATGTATTGGTCATAATAAGATGTGGTTATTATAATGAGATGTGTTGGTTATAATAAGATGTGTTGGTCATAGTAAGATCTGCTGGTCATAATAAGATGTATTGGTTAAAATAAGATGTGTTGATTATAATAAGATATGTGTATTATAATTAGATGTGTTGGTCATAGTAAGATGTGTTGGTCATAATAAGATGTGGTTATTATATTAAGATGTATTGGGCATAATAAGATGTGGTTATTATAATAAGATGTATTGGTCATAATAAGATGTGGTTATTATAATAAGATGTATTGGGCATAATAAGATGTGGTTATTATAATAAGATGTATTGGTCATAATAAGATGTGGTTATTATAATAAGATGTATTGGGCATAATAAGATGTGTGTATTATAATAAGATGTGTTGGTCATAATAAGATGTGTTGGTCATAATAAGATGTGTTGGTCATAATAAGATGTGGTTATTATAATGAGATGTATTGGTGATAATAAAATGTGTTGGTCATAATAAGATGTGGTTATTATAATAAGATGTATTGGTCATAATAAGATGTGGTTATTATAATAAGATGTATTGGTCATAATAAGATGTGGTTATTATAATAAGATGTGTTGGTCATAATAAGATGTGGCTATTATAATACGATGTATTGGTCATAATAAGATGTGGTTATTATAATGAGATGTGTTGGTCATAATAAGATGTGTTGGTCATAATAAGATCTGCTGGTCATAATAAGATGTGGTTATTATAATAAGATGTGTTGGTTATAATAAGATGTGGTGATTATAATAAGATGTATTGGTCATAATAAGATGTGTTGGTTATAATAAGATGTGTGTATTATAATAAGATGTGTTGGTCATAATAAGATGTGGTTATTATAATAAGATGTATTGGTCATAATAAGATGTGTTGGTCATAATAAGATGTGGTTATTATAATAAGATGTGTTGGTTATAATAAGATGTGGTGATTACAATAAAATGTGTTGGTTATAATAAGATGTGGTTATTATAATAAGATGTATTGGTCATAATAAGATGTGTTGGTCATAATAAGATGTGTTGGTTATAATAAGATGTGTTGGTCATAATAAGATGTGTTGGTCATAATAAGATGTGTTGGTTATAATAAGGTGTGTGTATTATAATAAGATGTGTTGGTCATAATAAGATGTGTTGGTTATAATAAGATGTGTGTATTATAATAAGATGTATTGGGCATAATAAGATGTGGTTATTATAATAAGATGTATTGGTCATAATAAGATGTGGTTATTATAATAAGATGTGTTGGTCATAATAAGATGTGGTTATTATAATACGATGTATTGGTCATAATAAGATGTGGTTATTATAATGAGATGTATTGGTCATAATAAGATGTGTTGGTCATAATAAGATGTGGTTATTATAATAAGATGTATTGGTCATAATAAGATGTGGTTATTATAATAAGATGTATTGGTCATAATAAGATGTGGTTATTATAATAAGATGTATTGGTCATAATAAGATGTGGTTATTTTAATAAGATGTATTGGTCATACTAAGATGTGGTTATTATAATGAGATGTGTTGGTTATAATAAGATGTGTTGGTCATAATAAGATCTGCTGGTCATAATAAGATGTATTGGTTAAAATAAGATGTGTTGATTATAATAAGATGTGTGTATTATAATAAGATGTGTTGGTCATAATAAGATGTGGTTATTATAATAAGATGTATTGGTCATAATAAGATGTGGTTATTATAATAAGATGTGTTGGTCATAATAAGATGTGGTTATTATAATACGATGTATTGGTCATAATAAGATGTGGTTATTATAATGAGATGTGTTGGTCATAATAAGATGTGTTGGTCATAATAAGATCTGCTGCTCATAATAAGATGTGGTTATTATAATAAGATGTGTTGGTTATAATAAGATGTGGTGATTATAATAAGATGTATTGGTCATAATAAGTTGTGGTTATTATAATAAGATGTGTTGGTTATAATAAGGTGTGGTGATTATAATAAGATATATTGGTCATAATAAGATGTGTTGGTTATAATAAGATGTGTTGGTCATAATAAGATGTGTTGGTCATAATAAGATGTGGTTATTATAATGAGATGTATTGGTCATGATAAGATGTGTTGGTCATAATAAGATGTGGTTATTATAATAAGATGTATTGGTCATAATAAGATGTGTTTATTATAATAAGATGTGTTGGTCATAATAAGATGTGGTTATTATAATGAGATGTGTTGGTCATAATAAGATCTGCTGGTCATAATAAGATGTGGTTATTATAATAAGATGTGTTGGTTATAATAAGATGTGGTGATTATAATAAGATGTATTGGTCATAATAAGATGTGTTGGTTTTAATAAGATGTGTGTATTATAATAAGATGTGTTGGTCATAATAAGATGTGGTTATTATAATAAGATGTGTTGGTTATAATAAGATGTGGTGATTATAATAAGATGTATTGGTCATAATAAGATGTGTTGGTCATAATAAGATGTGGTTATTATAATAATATGTGTTGGTTATAATAAGATGTGGTGATTATAATAAAATGTGTTGGTTATAATAAGATGTGGTTATTATAATAAGATGTATTGGTCATAATAAGATGTGTTGGTTATAATAAGATGTGTGTATTATAATAAGATGTGTTGGTCATAATAAGATGTGTTGGTCATAATAAGATGTGTTGGTTATAATAAGATGTGTTGGTCATAATAAGATGTGTTGGTCATAATAAGATGTGTTGTTTATAATAAGGTGTGTGTATTATAATAAGATGTGTTGGTCATAATAAGATGTGTTGGTTATAATAAGATGTGTGTATTATAATAAGATGTGTTGGTCATAATAAGATGTGGTTATTATAATGAGATGTATTTGTCATAATAAGATGTGTTGGTCATAATAAGATGTGGTTATTATAATAAGATGTATTGGTCATAATAAGATGTGGTTATTATAATAAGATGTATTGGTCATAATAAGATGTGGTTATTATAATAAGATGTATTGGTCATAATAAGATGTGGTTATTATAATAAGATGTATTGGTCATAATAAGATGTGGTTATTATAATGAGATGTGTTGGTTATAATAAGATGTGTTGGTCATAGTAAGATCTGCTGGTCATAATAAGATGTATTGGTTAAAATAAGATGTGTTGATTATAATAAGATATGTGTATTATAATTAGATGTGTTGGTCATAGTAAGATGTGTTGGTCATAATAAGATGTGGTTATTATATTAAGATGTATTGGGCATAATAAGATGTGGTTATTATAATAAGATGTATTGGTCATAATAAGATGTGGTTATTATAATAAGATGTATTGGGCATAATAAGATGTGGTTATTATAATAAGATGTATTGGTCATAATAAGATGTGGTTATTATAATAAGATGTATTGGGCATAATAAGATGTGTGTATTATAATAAGATGTGTTGGTCATAATAAGATGTGTTGGTCATAATAAGATGTGTTGGTCATAATAAGATGTGGTTATTATAATGAGATGTATTGGTGATAATAAAATGTGTTGGTCATAATAAGATGTGGTTATTATAATAAGATGTATTGGTCATAATAAGATGTGGTTATTATAATAAGATGTATTGGTCATAATAAGATGTGGTTATTATAATAAGATGTGTTGGTCATAATAAGATGTGTTGGTCATAATAAGATGTGTTGGTCATAATAAGATGTGTTGGTCATAATAAGATGTGGTTATTATAATGAGATGTATTGGTGATAATAAAATGTGTTGGTCATAATAAGATGTGGTTATTATAATAAGATGTATTGGTCATAATAAGATGTGGTTATTATAATAAGATGTATTGGTCATAATAAGATGTGGTTATTATAATAAGATGTGTTGGTTATAATAAGATGTGGTGATTATAATAAGATGTGTGTATTATAATAAGATGTGTTGGTCATAATAAGATGTGGTTATTATAATAAGATGTGTTGGTTATAATAAGATGTGGTGATTATAATAAGATGTATTGGTCATAATAAGATGTGTTGGTCATAATAAGATGTGGTTATTATAATAATATGTGTTGGTTATAATAAGATGTGGTGATTATAATAAAATGTGTTGGTTATAATAAGATGTGGTTATTATAATAAGATGTATTGGTCATAATAAGATGTGTTGGTTATAATAAGATGTGTGTATTATAATAAGATGTGTTGGTCATAATAAGATGTGTTGGTCATAATAAGATGTGTTGGTTATAATAAGATGTGTTGGTCATAATAAGATGTGTTGGTCATAATAAGATGTGTTGTTTATAATAAGGTGTGTGTATTATAATAAGATGTGTTGGTCATAATAAGATGTGTTGGTTATAATAAGATGTGTGTATTATAATAAGATGTGTTGGTCATAATAAGATGTGGTTATTATAATGAGATGTATTTGTCATAATAAGATGTGTTGGTCATAATAAGATGTGGTTATTATAATAAGATGTATTGGTCATAATAAGATGTGGTTATTATAATAAGATGTATTGGTCATAATAAGATGTGGTTATTATAATAAGATGTATTGGTCATAATAAGATGTGGTTATTATAATAAGATGTATTGGTCATAATAAGATGTGGTTATTATAATGAGATGTGTTGGTTATAATAAGATGTGTTGGTCATAGTAAGATCTGCTGGTCATAATAAGATGTATTGGTTAAAATAAGATGTGTTGATTATAATAAGATATGTGTATTATAATTAGATGTGTTGGTCATAGTAAGATGTGTTGGTCATAATAAGATGTGGTTATTATATTAAGATGTATTGGGCATAATAAGATGTGGTTATTATAATAAGATGTATTGGTCATAATAAGATGTGGTTATTATAATAAGATGTATTGGGCATAATAAGATGTGGTTATTATAATAAGATGTATTGGTCATAATAAGATGTGGTTATTATAATAAGATGTATTGGGCATAATAAGATGTGTGTATTATAATAAGATGTGTTGGTCATAATAAGATGTGTTGGTCATAATAAGATGTGTTGGTCATAATAAGATGTGTTGGTCATAATAAGATGTGGTTATTATAATGAGATGTATTGGTGATAATAAAATGTGTTCGTCATAATAAGATGTGGTTATTATAATAAGATGTATTGGTCATAATAAGATGTGGTTATTATAATAAGATGTATTGGTCATAATAAGATGTGGTTATTATAATAAGATGTGTTGGTCATAATAAGATGTGTTGGTCATAATAAGATGTGTTGGTCATAATAAGATGTGTTGGTCATAATAAGATGTGGTTATTATAATGAGATGTATTGGTGATAATAAAATGTGTTGGTCATAATAAGATGTGGTTATTATAATAAGATGTATTGGTCATAATAAGATGTGGTTATTATAATAAGATGTATTGGGCATAATAAGATGTGGTTATTATAATAAGATGTATTGGTCATAATAAGATGTGGTTATTATAATAAGATGTATTGGGCATAATAAGATGTGTGTATTATAATAAGATGTGTTGGTCATAATAAGATGTGTTGGTCATAATAAGATGTGTTGGTCATAATAAGATGTGTTGGTCATAATAAGATGTGGTTATTATAATGAGATGTATTGGTGATAATAAAATGTGTTGGTCATAATAAGATGTGGTTATTATAATAAGATGTATTGGTCATAATAAGATGTGGTTATTATAATAAGATGTATTGGTCATAATAAGATGTGGTTATTATAATAAGATGTGTTGGTCATAATAAGATGTGTTGGTCATAATAAGATGTGTTGGTCATAATAAGATGTGTTGGTCATAATAAGATGTGGTTATTATAATGAGATGTATTGGTGATAATAAAATGTGTTGGTCATAATAAGATGTGGTTATTATAATAAGATGTATTGGTCATAATAAGATGTGGTTATTATAATAAGATGTATTGGTCATAATAAGATGTGGTTATTATAATAAGATGTGTTGGTCATAATAAGATGTGGCTATTATAATACGATGTATTGGTCATAATAAGATGTGGTTATTATAATGAGATGTGTTGGTCATAATAAGATGTGTTGGTCATAATAAGATCTGCTGGTCATAATAAGATGTGGTTATTATAATAAGATGTGTTGGTTATAATAAGATGTGGTGATTATAATAAGATGTATTGGTCATAATAAGATGTGTTGGTTATAATAAGATGTGTGTATTATAATAAGATGTGTTGGTCATAATAAGATGTGGTTATTATAATAAGATGTATTGGTCATAATAAGATGTGTTGGTCATAATAAGATGTGGTTATTATAATAAGATGTGTTGGTTATAATAAGATGTGGTGATTACAATAAAATGTGTTGGTTATAATAAGATGTGGTTATTATAATAAGATGTATTGGTCATAATAAGATGTGTTGGTCATAATAAGATGTGTTGGTCATAATAAGATGTGTTGGTTATAATAAGATGTGTTGGTCATAATAAGATGTGTTGGTCATAATAAGATGTGTTGGTTATAATAAGGTGTGTGTATTATAATAAGATGTGTTGGTCATAATAAGATGTGTTGGTCATAATAAGATCTGCTGGTCATAATAAGATGTATTGGTTAAAATAAGATGTGTTGATTATAATAAGATGTGTGTATTATAATAAGATGTGTTGGTCATAATAAGATGTGTTGGTTATAATAAGATGTGGTTATTATAATAAGATGTGTTGGTCATAATAAGATGTGTTGGTTATAATAAGATGTGTGTATTGTAATAAGATGTGTTGGTCATAATAAGATGTGTTGGTCATAATAAGATGTGTTGGTTATAATAAGATGTGTTGGTCATAATAAGATGTGTTGGTCATAATAAGATGTGGTTATTATAATGAGATGTATTGGTCATGATAAGATGTGTTGGTCATAATAAGATGTGGTTATTATAATAAGATGCATTGGTCATAATAAGATGTGTTTATTATAATAAGATGTGTTGGTCATAATAAGATGTGGTTATTATAATACGATGTATTGGTCATAATAAGATGTGGTTATTATAATGAGATGTGTTGGTCATAATAAGATCTGCTGGTCATAATAAGATGTGGTTATTATAATAAGATGTGTTGGTTATAATAAGATGTGGTGATTATAATAAGATGTATTGGTCATAATAAGATGTGTTGGTTTTAATAAGATGTGTGTATTATAATAAGATGTGTTGGTCATAATAAGATGTGGTTATTATAATAAGATGTGTTGGTTATAATAAGATGTGGTGATTATAATAAGATGTATTGGTCATAATAAGATGTGTTGGTCATAATAAGATGTGGTTATTATAATAATATGTGTTGGTTATAATAAGATGTGGTGATTATAATAAAATGTGTTGGTTATAATAAGATGTGGTTATTATAATAAGATGTATTGGTCATAATAAGATGTGTTGGTTATAATAAGATGTGTGTATTATAATAAGATGTGTTGGTCATAATAAGATGTGTTGGTCATAATAAGATGTGTTGGTTATAATAAGATGTGTTGGTCATAATAAGATGTGTTGGTCATAATAAGATGTGTTGTTTATAATAAGGTGTGTGTATTATAATAAGATGTGTTGGTCATAATAAGATGTGTTGGTTATAATAAGATGTGTGTATTATAATAAGATGTGTTGGTCATAATAAGATGTGGTTATTATAATGAGATGTATTTGTCATAATAAGATGTGTTGGTCATAATAAGATGTGGTTATTATAATAAGATGTATTGGTCATAATAAGATGTGGTTATTATAATAAGATGTATTGGTCATAATAAGATGTGGTTATTATAATAAGATGTATTGGTCATAATAAGATGTGGTTATTATAATAAGATGTATTGGTCATAATAAGATGTGGTTATTATAATGAGATGTGTTGGTTATAATAAGATGTGTTGGTCATAGTAAGATCTGCTGGTCATAATAAGATGTATTGGTTAAAATAAGATGTGTTGATTATAATAAGATATGTGTATTATAATTAGATGTGTTGGTCATAGTAAGATGTGTTGGTCATAATAAGATGTGGTTATTATATTAAGATGTATTGGGCATAATAAGATGTGGTTATTATAATAAGATGTATTGGTCATAATAAGATGTGGTTATTATAATAAGATGTATTGGGCATAATAAGATGTGGTTATTATAATAAGATGTATTGGTCATAATAAGATGTGGTTATTATAATAAGATGTATTGGGCATAATAAGATGTGTGTATTATAATAAGATGTGTTGGTCATAATAAGATGTGTTGGTCATAATAAGATGTGTTGGTCATAATAAGATGTGTTGGTCATAATAAG
This sequence comes from Lampris incognitus, assembly GCF_029633865.1. Classification (NCBI taxonomy): domain Eukaryota; kingdom Metazoa; phylum Chordata; class Actinopteri; order Lampriformes; family Lampridae; genus Lampris; species Lampris incognitus. Next base: position 397,762 of record NC_079222.1, read on the forward strand.
ATGTGGTTATTATAATGAGATGTATTGGTGATAATAAAATGTGTTGGTCATAATAAGATGTGGTTATTATAATAAGATGTATTGGTCATAATAAGATGTGGTTATTATAATAAGATGTATTGGTCATAATAAGATGTGGTTATTATAATAAGATGTGTTGGTCATAATAAGATGTGGCTATTATAATACGATGTATTGGTCATAATAAGATGTGGTTATTATAATGAGATGTGTTGGTCATAATAAGATGTGTTGGTCATAATAAGATCTGCTGGTCATAATAAGATGTGGTTATTATAATAAGATGTGTTGGTTATAATAAGATGTGGTGATTATAATAAGATGTATTGGTCATAATAAGATGTGTTGGTTATAATAAGATGTGTGTATTATAATAAGATGTGTTGGTCATAATAAGATGTGGTTATTATAATAAGATGTATTGGTCATAATAAGATGTGTTGGTCATAATAAGATGTGGTTATTATAATAAGATGTGTTGGTTATAATAAGATGTGGTGATTACAATAAAATGTGTTGGTTATAATAAGATGTGGTTATTATAATAAGATGTATTGGTCATAATAAGATGTGTTGGTCATAATAAGATGTGTTGGTTATAATAAGATGTGTTGGTCATAATAAGATGTGTTGGTCATAATAAGATGTGTTGGTTATAATAAGGTGTGTGTATTATAATAAGATGTGTTGGTCATAATAAGATGTGTTGGTTATAATAAGATGTGTGTATTATAATAAGATGTATTGGGCATAATAAGATGTGGTTATTATAATAAGATGTATTGGTCATAATAAGATGTGGTTATTATAATAAGATGTGTTGGTCATAATAAGATGTGGTTATTATAATACGATGTATTGGTCATAATAAGATGTGGTTATTATAATGAGATGTATTGGTCATAATAAGATGTGTTGGTCATAATAAGATGTGGTTATTATAATAAGATGTATTGGTCATAATAAGATGTGGTTATTATAATAAGATGTATTGGTCATAATAAGATGTGGTTATTATAATAAGATGTATTGGTCATAATAAGATGTGGTTATTTTAATAAGATGTATTGGTCATACTAAGATGTGGTTATTATAATGAGATGTGTTGGTTATAATAAGATGTGTTGGTCATAATAAGATCTGCTGGTCATAATAAGATGTATTGGTTAAAATAAGATGTGTTGATTATAATAAGATGTGTGTATTATAATAAGATGTGTTGGTCATAATAAGATGTGGTTATTATAATAAGATGTATTGGTCATAATAAGATGTGGTTATTATAATAAGATGTGTTGGTCATAATAAGATGTGGTTATTATAATACGATGTATTGGTCATAATAAGATGTGGTTATTATAATGAGATGTGTTGGTCATAATAAGATGTGTTGGTCATAATAAGATCTGCTGCTCATAATAAGATGTGGTTATTATAATAAGATGTGTTGGTTATAATAAGATGTGGTGATTATAATAAGATGTATTGGTCATAATAAGTTGTGGTTATTATAATAAGATGTGTTGGTTATAATAAGGTGTGGTGATTATAATAAGATGTATTGGTCATAATAAGATGTGTTGGTTATAATAAGATGTGTTGGTCATAATAAGATGTGTTGGTCATAATAAGATGTGGTTATTATAATGAGATGTATTGGTCATGATAAGATGTGTTGGTCATAATAAGATGTGGTTATTATAATAAGATGTATTGGTCATAATAAGATGTGTTTATTATAATAAGATGTGTTGGTCATAATAAGATGTGGTTATTATAATGAGATGTGTTGGTCATAATAAGATCTGCTGGTCATAATAAGATGTGGTTATTATAATAAGATGTGTTGGTTATAATAAGATGTGGTGATTATAATAAGATGTATTGGTCATAATAAGATGTGTTGGTTTTAATAAGATGTGTGTATTATAATAAGATGTGTTGGTCATAATAAGATGTGGTTATTATAATAAGATGTGTTGGTTATAATAAGATGTGGTGATTATAATAAGATGTATTGGTCATAATAAGATGTGTTGGTCATAATAAGATGTGGTTATTATAATAATATGTGTTGGTCATAATAAGATGTGGTGATTATAATAAAATGTGTTGGTTATAATAAGATGTGGTTATTATAATAAGATGTATTGGTCATAATAAGATGTGTTGGTTATAATAAGATGTGTGTATTATAATAAGATGTGTTGGTCATAATAAGATGTGTTGGTCATAATAAGATGTGTTGGTTATAATAAGATGTGTTGGTCATAATAAGATGTGTTGGTCATAATAAGATGTGTTGTTTATAATAAGGTGTGTGTATTATAATAAGATGTGTTGGTCATAATAAGATGTGTTGGTTATAATAAGATGTGTGTATTATAATAAGATGTGTTGGTCATAATAAGATGTGGTTATTATAATGAGATGTATTTGTCATAATAAGATGTGTTGGTCATAATAAGATGTGGTTATTATAATAAGATGTATTGGTCATAATAAGATGTGGTTATTATAATAAGATGTATTGGTCATAATAAGATGTGGTTATTATAATAAGATGTATTGGTCATAATAAGATGTGGTTATTATAATAAGATGTATTGGTCATAATAAGATGTGGTTATTATAATGAGATGTGTTGGTTATAATAAGATGTGTTGGTCATAGTAAGATCTGCTGGTCATAATAAGATGTATTGGTTAAAATAAGATGTGTTGATTATAATAAGATATGTGTATTATAATTAGATGTGTTGGTCATAGTAAGATGTGTTGGTCATAATAAGATGTGGTTATTATATTAAGATGTATTGGGCATAATAAGATGTGGTTATTATAATAAGATGTATTGGTCATAATAAGATGTGGTTATTATAATAAGATGTATTGGGCATAATAAGATGTGGTTATTATAATAAGATGTATTGGTCATAATAAGATGTGGTTATTATAATAAGATGTATTGGGCATAATAAGATGTGTGTATTATAATAAGATGTGTTGGTCATAATAAGATGTGTTGGTCATAATAAGATGTGTTGGTCATAATAAGATGTGGTTATTATAATGAGATGTATTGGTGATAATAAAATGTGTTGGTCATAATAAGATGTGGTTATTATAATAAGATGTATTGGTCATAATAAGATGTGGTTATTATAATAAGATGTATTGGTCATAATAAGATGTGGTTATTATAATAAGATGTGTTGGTCATAATAAGATGTGTTGGTCATAATAAGATGTGTTGGTCATAATAAGATGTGGTTATTATAATGAGATGTATTGGTGATAATAAAATGTGTTGGTCATAATAAGATGTGGTTATTATAATAAGATGTATTGGTCATAAGAGGATGTGGTTATTATAATAAGATGTATTGGTCATAATAAGATGTGGTTATTATAATAAGATGTGTTGGTCATAATAAGATGTGGCTATTATAATACGATGTATTGGTCATAATAAGATGTGGTTATTATAATGAGATGTGTTGGTCATAATAAGATGTGTTGGTCATAATAAGATCTGCTGGTCATAATAAGATGTGGTTATTATAATAAGATGTGTTGGTTATAATAAGATGTGGTGATTATAATAAGATGTATTGGTCATAATAAGATGTGTTGTTTATAATAAGATGTGTGTATTATAATAAGATGTGTTGGTCATAATAAGATGTGGTTATTATAATAAGATGTATTGGTCATAATAAGATGTGTTGGTCATAATAAGATGTGGTTATTATAATAAGATGTGTTGGTTATAATAAGATGTGGTGATTACAATAAAATGTGTTGGTTATAATAAGATGTGGTTATTATAATAAGATGTATTGGTCATAATAAGATGTGTTGGTCATAATAAGATGTGTTGGTCATAATAAGATGTGTTGGTTATAATAAGATGTGTTGGTCATAATAAGATGTGTTGGTCATAATAAGATGTGTTGGTTATAATAAGGTGTGTGTATTATAATAAGATGTGTTGGTCATAATAAGATGTGTTGGTCATAATAAGATCTGCTGGTCATAATAAGATGTATTGGTTAAAATAAGATGTGTTGATTATAATAAGATGTGTGTATTATAATAAGATGTGTTGGTCATAATAAGATGTGTTGGTTATAATAAGATGTGGTTATTATAATAAGATGTGTTGGTCATAATAAGATGTGTTGGTTATAATAAGATGTGTGTATTGTAATAAGATGTGTTGGTCATAATAAGATGTGTTGGTCATAATAAGATGTGTTGGTTATAATAAGATGTGTTGGTCATAATAAGATGTGTTGGTCATAATAAGATGTGGTTATTATAATGAGATGTATTGGTCATGATAAGATGTGTTGGTCATAATAAGATGTGGTTATTATAATAAGATGCATTGGTCATAATAAGATGTGTTTATTATAATAAGATGTGTTGGTCATAATAAGATGTGGTTATTATAATACGATGTATTGGTCATAATAAGATGTGGTTATTATAATGAGATGTGTTGGTCATAATAAGATCTGCTGGTCATAATAAGATGTGGTTATTATAATAAGATGTGTTGGTTATAATAAGATGTGGTGATTATAATAAGATGTATTGGTCATAATAAGATGTGTTGGTTTTAATAAGATGTGTGTATTATAATAAGATGTGTTGGTCATAATAAGATGTGGTTATTATAATAAGATGTGTTGGTTATAATAAGATGTGGTGATTATAATAAGATGTATTGGTCATAATAAGATGTGTTGGTCATAATAAGATGTGGTTATTATAATAATATGTGTTGGTTATAATAAGATGTGGTGATTATAATAAAATGTGTTGGTTATAATAAGATGTGGTTATTATAATAAGATGTATTGGTCATAATAAGATGTGTTGGTTATAATAAGATGTGTGTATTATAATAAGATGTGTTGGTCATAATAAGATGTGTTGGTCATAATAAGATGTGTTGGTTATAATAAGATGTGTTCGTCATAATAAGATGTGTTGGTCATAATAAGATGTGTTGTTTATAATAAGGTGTGTGTATTATAATAAGATGTGTTGGTCATAATAAGATGTGTTGGTTATAATAAGATGTGTGTATTATAATAAGATGTGTTGGTCATAATAAGATGTGGTTATTATAATGAGATGTATTTGTCATAATAAGATGTGTTGGTCATAATAAGATGTGGTTATTATAATAAGATGTATTGGTCATAATAAGATGTGGTTATTATAATAAGATGTATTGGTCATAATAAGATGTGGTTATTATAATAAGATGTATTGGTCATAATAAGATGTGGTTATTATAATAAGATGTATTGGTCATAATAAGATGTGGTTATTATAATGAGATGTCTTGGTTATAATAAGATGTGTTGGTCATAGTAAGATCTGCTGGTCATAATAAGATGTATTGGTTAAAATAAGATGTGTTGATTATAATAAGATATGTGTATTATAATTAAATGTGTTGGTCATAGTAAGATGTGTTGGTCATAATAAGATGTGGTTATTATATTAAGATGTATTGGGCATAATAAGATGTGGTTATTATAATAAGATGTATTGGTCATAATAAGATGTGGTTATTATAATAAGATGTATTGGGCATAATAAGATGTGGTTATTATAATAAGATGTATTGGTCATAATAAGATGTGGTTATTATAATAAGATGTATTGGGCATAATAAGATGTGTGTATTATAATAAGATGTGTTGGTCATAATAAGATGTGTTGGTCATAATAAGATGTGTTGGTCATAATAAGATGTGGTTATTATAATGAGATGTATTGGTGATAATAAAATGTGTTGGTCATAATAAGATGTGGTTATTATAATAAGATGTATTGGTCATAATAAGATGTGGTTATTATAATAAGATGTATTGGTCATAATAAGATGTGGTTATTATAATAAGATGTGTTGGTCATAATAAGATGTGGCTATTATAATACGATGTATTGGTCATAATAAGATGTGGTTATTATAATGAGATGTGTTGGTCATAATAAGATGTGTTGGTCATAATAAGATCTGCTGGTCATAATAAGATGTGGTTATTATAATAAGATGTGTTGGTTATAATAAGATGTGGTGATTATAATAAGATGTATTGGTCATAATAAGATGTGTTGGTTATAATAAGATGTGTGTATTATAATAAGATGTGTTGGTCATAATAAGATGTGGTTATTATAATAAGATGTATTGGTCATAATAAGATGTGTTGGTCATAATAAGATGTGGTTATTATAATAAGATGTGTTGGTTATAATAAGATGTGGTGATTACAATAAAATGTGTTGGTTATAATAAGATGTGGTTATTATAATAAGATGTATTGGTCATAATAAGATGTGTTGGTCATAATAAGATGTGTTGGTTATAATAAGATGTGTTGGTCATAATAAGATGTGTTGGTCATAATAAGATGTGTTGGTTATAATAAGGTGTGTGTATTATAATAAGATGTGTTGGTCATAATAAGATGTGTTGGTTATAATAAGATGTGTGTATTATAATAAGATGTATTGGGCATAATAAGATGTGGTTATTATAATAAGATGTATTGGTCATAATAAGATGTGGTTATTATAATAAGATGTGTTGGTCATAATAAGATGTGGTTATTATAATACGATGTATTGGTCATAATAAGATGTGGTTATTATAATGAGATGTATTGGTCATAATAAGATGTGTTGGTCATAATAAGATGTGGTTATTATAATAAGATGTATTGGTCATAATAAGATGTGGTTATTATAATAAGATGTATTGGTCATAATAAGATGTGGTTATTATAATAAGATGTATTGGTCATAATAAGATGTGGTTATTTTAATAAGATGTATTGGTCATACTAAGATGTGGTTATTATAATGAGATGTGTTGGTTATAATAAGATGTGTTGGTCATAATAAGATCTGCTGGTCATAATAAGATGTATTGGTTAAAATAAGATGTATTGGTCATAATAAGATGTGGTTATTATAATAAGATGTGTTGGTCATAATAAGATGTGGTTATTATAATACGATGTATTGGTCATAATAAGATGTGGTTATTATAATGAGATGTGTTGGTCATAATAAGATGTGGTTATTATAATACGATGTATTGGTCATAATAAGATGTGGTTATTATAATGAGATGTGTTGGTCATAATAAGATGTGTTGGTCATAATAAGATCTGCTGCTCATAATAAGATGTGGTTATTATAATAAGATGTGTTGGTTATAATAAGATGTGGTGATTATAATAAGATGTATTGGTCATAATAATTTGTGGTTATTATAATAAGATGTGTTGGTTATAATAAGGTGTGGTGATTATAATAAGATGTATTGGTCATAATAAGATGTGTTGGTTATAATAAGATGTGGTGATTATAATAAAATGTGTTGGTTATAATAAGATGTGGTTATTATAATAAGATGTATTGGTCATAATAAGATATGTTGGTTATAATAAGATGTGTGTATTATAATAAGATTTGTTGGTCATAATAAGATGTGTTGGTCATAATAAGATGTGTTGGTTATAATAAGATGTGTTGGTCATAATAAGATGTGTTGGTCATAATAAGATGTGTGTATTATAATAAGATGTGTTGGTCATAATAAGATGTGTTGGTTATAATAAGATGTGTGTATTATAATAAATTGTGTTGGTCATAATAAGATGTGGTTATTATAATTAGATGTATTGGCCATAATAATATGTGTTGGTCATAATAAGATGTGGTTATTATAATAAGATGTATTGGTCATAATAAGATGTGGTTATTATAATAAGATGTATTGGTCATAATAAGATGTGGTTATTATAATAAGATGTATTGGTCATAATAAGATGTGGTTATTATAATAAGATGTATTGGTCATAATAAGATGTGGTTATTATAATGAGATGTGTTGGTTATAATAAGATGTGTTGGTCATAATAAGATCTGCTGGTCATAATAAGATGTATTGGTTAAAATAAGATGTGTTGATTATAATAAGATGTGTGTATTATAATAGGATGTGTTGGTCATAATAAGATGTGTTGGTCATAATAAGATGTGGTTATTATAATAAGATGTATTGGGCATAATAAGATGTGGTTATTATAATAAGATGTATTGGTCATAATAAGATGTGGTTATTATAATAAGATGTGTTGGTCATAATAAGATGTGGTTATTATAATACGATGTATTGGTCATAATAACGTGGTTATTATAATGAGATGTGTTGGACATAATAAGATGTGTTGGTCATAATAAGATCTGCTGCTCATAATAAGATGTGTGTATTATAATAAGATGTGTTGGTCATAATAAGATGTGGTTATTATAATAAGATGTGTTGGTTATAATAAGATGTGGTGATTATAATAAGATGTATTGGTCATAATAAGATGTGTTGGTCATAATAAGATGTGGTTATTATAATAAGATGTGTTGGTTATAATAAGATGTGGTGATTATAATAAGATGTGTTGGTCATAATAAGATGTGTTGGTCATAATAAGATGTGTTGGTTATAATAAGATGTGTTGGTCATAATAATATGTGTTGGTCATAATAAGATGTGTTGGTTATAATAAGGTGTGTGTATTATAATAAGATGTGTTGGTCATAATAAGATGTGTTGGTTATAATAAGATGTGTGTATTATAATAAGATGTGTTGGTCATAATAAGATGTGTTGGTCATAATAAGATGTGTTGGTCATAATAAGATCTGCTGGTCATAATAAGATGTATTGGTTAAAATAAGATGTGTTGGTTATAATAAGATGTGTGTATTATAATAAGATGTGTTGGTCATAATAAGATGTGTTGGTTATAATAAGGTGTGTGTATTATAATACGATGTATTGGTCATAATAAGATGTATTGGTCATAATAAAATGTGGTTATTATAATAAGATGTATTGGTCATAATAAGATGTATTGATTATAATAAGATGTATTGGGCATAATAAGATGTGGTTATTATAATAAGATGTGTTGGTCATAATAAGATGTGGTTATTATAATACGATGTATTGGTCATAATAAGATGTGTTGGTTATAATAAGATGTGTGTATTGTAGTAAGATGTGTTGGTCATAATAAGATGTGTTGGTCATAATAAGATGTGTTGGTTATAATAATATGTGTTGGTCATAATAAGATGTGTTGGTCATAATAAGATGTGTTGGTTATAATAAGGTGTGTGTATTATAATAAGATGTGTTGGTCATAATAAGATGTGTTGGTTATAATAAGATGTGTTGGTCATAATAAGATGTGTTGGTCATAATAAGATGTGTTGGTCATAATAAGATCTGCTGGTCATAATAAGATGTATTGGTTAAAATAAGATGTGTTGGTTATAATAAGATGTGTGTATTATAATAAGATGTGTTGGTCATAATAAGATGTGTTGGTTATAATAAGGTGTGTGTATTATAATACGATGTATTGGTCATAATAAGATGTATTGGTCATAATAAAATGTGGTTATTATAATAAGATGTATTGGTCATAATAAGATGTATTGATTATAATAAGATGTATTGGGCATAATAAGATGTGGTTATTATAATAAGATGTGTTGGTCATAATAAGATGTGTTGGTCATAATAAGATCTGCTGCTCATAATAAGATGTGGTTATTATAATAAGAAGTGTTGGTTATAATAAGATGTGGTGATTATAATAAGATGTGTTGGTTATAATAAGATGTGGTGATTATAATAAGATGTGTGTATTATAATAAGATGTGTTGGCCATAATAAGATGTGTTGGTCATAATAAGATGTGTGTATTATAATAAGATGTGTTGGTCATAATAAGATGTGGTTATTATAATAAGATGTGTTGGTTATAATAAGATGTGGTGATTATAATAAGATGTATTGGTCATAATAAGATGTGTTGGTCATAATAAGATGTGGTTTTTATAATAAGATGTGTTGGTTATAATAAGATGTGGTGATTATAATAAAATGTGTTGGTTATAATAAGATGTGGTTATTATAATAAGATGTATTGGTCATAATAAGATGTGTTGGTTATAATAAGATGTGTGTATTATAATAAGATGTGTTGGTCATAATAAGATGTGTTGGTCATAATAAGATGTGTTGGTTATAATAAGATGTGTTGGTCATAATAAGATGTGTTGGTCATAATAAGATGTGTTGGTTATAATAAGGTGTGTGTGTTATAATAAGATGTGTTGGTCATAATAAGATGTGTTGGTCATAATAAGATCTGCTGGTCATAATAAGATGTATTGGTTAAAATAAGATGTGTTGATTATAATAAGATGTGTGTATTATAATAAGATGTGTTGGTCATAATAAGATGTGTTGGTTATAATAAGATGTGGTTATTATAATAAGATGTGTTGGTCATAATAAGATGTGTTGGTTATAATAAGATGTGTGTATTGTAATAAGATGTGTTGGTCATAATAAGATGTGTTGGTCATAATAAGATGTGTTGGTTATAATAAGATGTGTTGGTCATAATAAGATGTGTTGGTCATAATAAGATGTGGTTATTATAATGAGATGTATTGGTCATGATAAGATGTGTTGGTCATAATAAGATGTGGTTATTATAATAAGATGTATTGGTCATAATAAGATGTGTTTATTATAATAAGATGTGTTGGTCATAATAAGATGTGGTTATTATAATACGATGTATTGGTCATAATAAGATGTGGTTATTATAATGAGATGTGTTGGTCATAATAAGATCTGCTGGTCATAATAAGATGTGGTTATTATAATAAGATGTGTTGGTTATAATAAGATGTGGTGATTATAATAAGATGTATTGGTCATAATAAGATGTGTTGGTTATAATAAGATGTGTGTATTATAATAAGATGTGTTGGTCATAATAAGATGTGGTTATTATAATAAGATGTGTTGGTTATAATAAGATGTGGTGATTATAATAAGATGTATTGGTCATAATAAGATGTGTTGGTCATAATAAGATGTGGTTATTATAATAAGATGTGTTGGTTATAATAAGATGTGGTGATTATAATAAAATGTGTTGGTTATAATAAGATGTGGTTATTATAATAAGATGTATTGGTCATAATAAGATGTGTTGGTTATAATAAGATGTGTGTATTATAATAAGATGTGTTGGTCATAATAAGATGTGTTGGTCATAATAAGATGTGTTGGTTATAATAAGATGTGTTGGTCATAATAAGATGTGTTGGTCATAATAAGATGTGTTGTTTATAATAAGGTGTGTGTATTATAATAAGATGTGTTGGTCATAATAAGATGTGTTGGTTATAATAAGATGTGTGTATTATAATAAGATGTGTTGGTCATAATAACATGTGGTTATTATAATGAGATGTATTGGTCATAATAAGATGTGTTGGTCATAATAAGATGTGGTTATTATAATAAGATGTATTGGTCATAATAAGATGTGGTTATTATAATAAGATGTATTGGTCATAATAAGATGTGGTTATTATAATAAGATGTATTGGTCATAATAAGATGTCGTTATTATAATAAGATGTATTGGTCATAATAAGATGTGGTTATTATAATGAGATGTGTTGGTTATAATAAGATGTGTTGGTCATAGTAAGATCTGCTGGTCATAATAAGATGTATTGGTTAAAATAAGATGTGTTGATTATAATAAGATATGTGTATTATAATTAGATGTGTTGGTCATAGTAAGATGTGTTGGTCATAATAAGATGTGGTTATTATATTAAGATGTATTGGGCAAAATAAGATGTGGTTATTATAATAAGATGTGTTGGTCATAATAAGATGTGTTGGTCATAATAAGATGTGTTGGTTATAATAAGATGTGTTGGTCATAATAAGATGTGTTGGTCATAATAAGATGTGGTTATTATAATGAGATGTATTGGTGATAATAAGATGTGTTGGTCATAATAAGATGTGGTTATTATAATAAGATGTATTGGTCATAATAAGATGTGGTTATTATAATAAGATGTATTGGTCATAATAAGATGTGGTTATTATAATAAGATGTGTTGGTCATAATAAGATGTGGTTATTATAATACGATGTATTGGTCATAATAAGATGTGGTTATTATAATGAGATGTGTTGGTCATAATAAGATGTGTTGGTCATAATAAGATCTGCTGGTCATAATAAGATGTGGTTATTATAATAAGATGTGTTGGTTATAATAAGATGTGGTGATTATAATAAGATGTATTGGTCATAATAAGATGTGTTGGTTATAATAAGATGTGTGTATTATAATAAGATGTGTTGGTCATAATAAGATGTGGTTATTATAATAAGATGTATTGGTCATAATAAGATGTGTTGGTCATAATAAGATGTGGTTATTATAATAAGATGTGTTGGTTATAATAAGATGTGGTGATTACAATAAAATGTGTTGGTTATAATAAGATGTGGTTATTATAATAAGATGTATTGGTCATAATAAAATGTGTTGGTCATAATAAGATGTGTTGGTTATAATAAGATGTGTTGGTCATAATAAGATGTGTTGGTCATAATAAGATGTGTTGGTTATAATAAGGTGTGTGTATTATAATAAGATGTGTTGGTCATAATAAGATGTGTTGGTTATAATAAGATGTGTGTATTATAATAAGATGTATTGGGCATAATAAGATGTGGTTATTATAATAAGATGTATTGGTCATAATAAGATGTGGTTATTATAATAAGATGTGTTGGTCATAATAAGATGTGGTTATTATAATACGATGTATTGGTCATAATAAGATGTGGTTATTATAATGAGATGTATTGGTCATAATAAGATGTGTTGGTCATAATAAGATGTGGTTATTATAATAAGATGTATTGGTCATAATAAGATGTGGTTATCATAATAAGATGTATTGGTCATAATAAGATGTGGTTATTATATTAAGATGTATTGGTCATAATAAGATGTGGTTATTTTAATAAGATGTATTGGTCATACTAAGATGTGGTTATTATAATGAGATGTGTTGGTTATAATAAGATGTGTTGGTCATAATAAGATCTGCTGGTCATAATAAGATGTATTGGTTAAAATAAGATGTGTTGATTATAATAAGATGTGTGTATTATAATAAGATGTGTTGGTCATAATAAGATGTGTTGGTCATAATAAGATGTGGTTATTATAATAAGATGTATTGGGCATAATAAGATGTGGTTATTATAATAAGATGTATTGGTCATAATAAGATGTGGTTATTATAATAAGATGTGTTGGTCATAATAAGATGTGGTTATTATAATACGATGTATTGGTCATAATAAGATGTGGTTATTATAATGAGATGTGTTGGTCATAATAAGATGTGTTGGTCATAATAAGATCTGCTGCTCATAATAAGATGTGGTTATTATAATAAGATGTGTTGGTTATAATAAGATGTGGTGATTATAATAAGATGGATTGGTCATAATAAGATGTGTTGGTCATAATAAGATGTGGTTATTATCATAAGATGTATTGGTCATAATAAGATGTGTTGGTTATAATAAGATGTGTGTATTATAATAAGATGTGTTGGTCATAATAAGATGTGGTTATTATAATAAGATGTGTTGGTTATAATAAGATGTGGTGATTATAATGAGATGTATTGGTCATAATAAGATGTGTTGGTCATAATAAGAACTGGTTATTATAATGAGATGTGTTGGTTATAATAAGATGTGGTGATTATAATAAAATGTGTTGGTTATAATAAGATGTGGTTATTATAATAAGATGTGTTGGTCATAATAAGATGTGGTTATTATAATACGATGTGTTGGTCATAATAAGATGTGTTGGTTATAATAAGATGTGTGTATTGTAGTAAGATGTGATGGTCATAATAAGATGTGTTGGTCATAATAAGATGTGTTGGTTATAATAATATGTGTTGGTCATAATAAGATGTGTTGGTCATAATAAGATGTGTTGGTTATAATAAGGTGTGTGTATTATAATAAGATGTGTTGGTCATAATAAGATGTGTTGGTTATAATAAGATGTGTGTATTATAATAAGATGTGTTGGTCATAATAAGATGTGTTGGTCATAATAAGATGTGTTGGTCATAATAAGATCTGCTGGTCATAATAAGATGTATTGGTTAAAATAAGATGTGTTGGTTATAATAAGATGTGTGTATTATAATAAGATGTGTTGGTCATAATAAGATGTGTTGGTTATAATAAGGTGTGTGTATTATAATACGATGTATTGGTCATAATAAGATGTATTGGTCATAATAAAATGTGGTTATTATAATAAGATGTATTGGTCATAATAAGATGTATTGATTATAATAAGATGTATTGGGCATAATAAGATGTGGTTATTATAATAAGATGTGTTGGTCATAATAAGATGTGTTGGTCATAATAAGATCTGCTGCTCATAATAAGATGTGGTTATTATAATAAGAAGTGTTGGTTATAATAAGATGTGGTGATTATAATAAGATGTGTTGGTTATAATAAGATGTGGTGATTATAATAAGATGTGTGTATTATAATAAGATGTGTTGGCCATAATAAGATGTGTTGGTCATAATAAGATGTGTGTATTATAATAAGATGTGTTGGTCATAATAAGATGTGGTTATTATAATAAGATGTGTTGGTTATAATAAGATGTGGTGATTATAATAAGATGTATTGGTCATAATAAGATGTGTTGGTCATAATAAGATGTGGTTTTTATAATAAGATGTGTTGGTTATAATAAGATGTGGTGATTATAATAAAATGTGTTGGTTATAATAAGATGTGGTTATTATAATAAGATGTATTGGTCATAATAAGATGTGTTGGTTATAATAAGATGTGTGTATTATAATAAGATGTGTTGGTCATAATAAGATGTGTTGGTCATAATAAGATGTGTTGGTTATAATAAGATGTGTTGGTCATAATAAGATGTGTTGGTCATAATAAGATGTGTTGGTTATAATAAGGTGTGTGTATTATAATAAGATGTGTTGGTCATAATAAGATGTGTTGGTCATAATAAGATCTGCTGGTCATAATAAGATGTATTGGTTAAAATAAGATGTGTTGATTATAATAAGATGTGTGTATTATAATAAGATGTGTTGGTCATAATAAGATGTGTTGGTTATAATAAGATTTGGTTATTATAATAAGATGTGTTGGTCATAATAAGATGTGTTGGTTATAATAAGATGTGTGTATTGTAATAAGATGTGTTGGTCATAATAAGATGTGTTGGTCATAATAAGATGTGTTGGTTATAATAAGATGTGTTGGTCATAATAAGATGTGTTGGTCATAATAAGATGTTGTTATTATAATGAGATGTATTGGTCATGATAAGATGTGTTGGTCATAATAAGATGTGGTTATTATAATAAGATGTATTGGTCATAATAAGATGTGTTTATTATAATAAGATGTGTTGGTCATAATAAGATGTGGTTATTATAATACGATGTATTGGTCATAATAAGATGTGGTTATTATAATGAGATGTGTTGGTCATAATAAGATCTGCTGGTCATAATAAGATGTGGTTATTATAATAAGATGTGTTGGTTATAATAAGATGTGGTGATTATAATAAGATGTATTGGTCATAATAAGATGTGGTTATTATAATAAGATGTGTTGGTTATAATAAGATGTGGTGATTATAATAAGATGTATTGGTCATAATAAGATGTGTTGGTCATAATAAGATGTGGTTATTATAATAATATGTGTTGGTTATAATAAGATGTGGTGATTATAATAAAATGTGTTGGTTATAATAAGATGTGGTTATTATAATAAGATGTATTGGTCATAATAAGATGTGTTGGTTATAATAAGATGTGTGTATTATAATAAGATGTGTTGGTCATAATAAGATGTGTTGGTCATAATAAGATGTGTTGGTTATAATAAGATGTGTTGGTCATAATAAGATGTGTTGGTCATAATAAGATGTGTTGTTTATAATAAGGTGTGTGTATTATAATAAGATGTGTTGGTCATAATAAGATGTGTTGGTTATAATAAGATGTGTGTATTATAATAAGATGTGTTGGTCATAATAAGATGTGGTTATTATAATGAGATGTATTTGTCATAATAAGATGTGTTGGTCATAATAAGATGTGGTTATTATAATAAGATGTATTGGTCATAATAAGATGTGGTTATTATAATAAGATGTATTGGTCATAATAAGATGTGGTTATTATATAAAGATGTATTGGTCATAATAAGATGTGGTTATTATAATAAGATGTATTGGTCATAATAAGATGTGGTTATTATAATGAGATGTGTTGGTTATAATAAGATGTGTTGGTCATAGTAAGATCTGCTGGTCATAATAAGATGTATTGGTTAAAATAAGATGTGTTGATTATAATAAGATATGTGTATTATAATTAGATGTGTTGGTCATAGTAAGATGTGTTGGTCATAATAAGATGTGGTTATTATATTAAGATGTATTGGGCATAATAAGATGTGGTTATTATAATAAGATGTATTGGTCATAATAAGATGTGGTTATTATAATAAGATGTATTGGGCATAATAAGATGTGGTTATTATAATAAGATGTATTGGTCATAATAAGATGTGGTTATTATAATAAGATGTATTGGGCATAATAAGATGTGTGTATTATAATAAGATGTGTTGGTCATAATAAGATGTGTTGGTCATAATAAGATGTGTTGGTCATAATAAGATGTGTTGGTTATAATAAGATGTGTGTATTATAATAAGATGTGTTGGTCATAATAAGATGTGTTGGTTATAATAAGATGTGTGTATTATAATAAGATGTGTTGGTCATAATAAGATGTGTTGGTCATAATAAGATGTGTTGGTTATAATAAGATGTGTTGGTCATAATAAGATGTGTTGGTCATAATAAGATGTGGTTATTATAATGAGATGTATTGGTGATAATAAAATGTGTTGGTCATAATAAGATGTGGTTATTATAATAAGATGTATTGGTCATAATAAGATGTGGTTATTATAGTAAGATGTATTGGTCATAATAAGATGTGGTTATTATAATAAGATGTGTTGGTCATAATAAGATGTGGTTATTATAATACGATGTATTGGTCATAATAAGATGTGGTTATTATAATGAGATGTGTTGGTCATAATAAGATGTGTTGGTCATAATAAGATCTGCTGGTCATAATAAGATGTGGTTATTATAATAAGATGTGTTGGTTATAATAAGATGTGGTGATTATAATAAGATGTATTGGTCATAATAAGATGTGTTGGTTATAATAAGATGTGTGTATTATAATAAGATGTGTTGGTCATAATAAGATGTGGTTATTATAATAAGATGTATTGGTCATAATAAGATGTGTTGGTCATAATAAGATGTGGTTATTATAATAAGATGTGTTGGTTATAATAAGATGTGGTGATTACAATAAAATGTGTTGGTTATAATAAGATGTGGTTATTATAATAAGATGTATTGGTCATAATAAGATGTGTTGGTCATAATAAGATGTGTTGGTTATAATAAGATGTGTTGGTCATAATAAGATGTGTTGGTCATAATAAGATGTGTTGGTTATAATAAGGTGTGTGTATTATAATAAGATGTGTTGGTCATAATAAGATGTGTTGGTTATAATAAGATGTGTGTATTATAATAAGATGTATCGGGCATAATAAGATGTGGTTATTATAATAAGATGTATTGGTCATAATAAGATGTGGTTATTATAATAAGATGTGTTGGTCATAATAAGATGTGGTTATTATAATACGATGTATTGGTCATAATAAGATGTGGTTATTATAATGAGATGTATTGGTCATAATAAGATGTGTTGGTCATAATAAGATGTGGTTATTATAATAAGATGTATTGGTCATAATAAGATGTGGTTATTATAATAAGATGTATTGGTCATAATAAGATGTGGTTATTATAATAAGATGTATTGGTCATAATAAGATGTGGTTATTTTAATAAGATGTATTGGTCATACTAAGATGTGGTTATTATAATGAGATGTGTTGGTTATAATAAGATGTGTTGGTCATAATAAGATCTGCTGGTCATAATAAGATGTATTGGTTAAAATAAGATGTGTTGATTATAATAAGATGTGTGTATTATAATAAGATGTGTTGGTCATAATAAGATGTGGTTATTATAATAAGATGTATTGGTCATAATAAGATGTGGTTATTATAATAAGATGTGTTGGTCATAATAAGATGTGGTTATTATAATACGATGTATTGGTCATAATAAGATGTGGTTATTATAATGAGATGTGTTGGTCATAATAAGATGTGTTGGTCATAATAAGATCTGCTGCTCATAATAAGATGTGGTTATTATAATAAGATGTGTTGGTTATAATAAGATGTGGTGATTATAATAAGATGGATTGGTCATAATAAGATGTGTTGGTCATAATAAGATGTGGTTATTATCATAAGATGTATTGGTCATAATAAGATGTGTTGGTTATAATAAGATGTGTGTATTATAATAAGATGTGTTGGTCATAATAAGATGTGGTTATTATAATAAGATGTGTTGGTTATAATAAGATGTGGTGATTATAATGAGATGTATTGGTCATAATAAGATGTGTTGGTCATAATAAGAACTGGTTATTATAATGAGATGTGTTGGTTATAATAAGATGTGGTGATTATAATAAAATGTGTTGGTTATAATAAGATGTGGTTATTATAATAAGATGTATTGGTCATAATAAGATGTGTTGGTTATAATAAGATGTGTGTATTATAATAAGATGTGTTGGTCATAATAAGATGTGTTGGTCATAATAAGATGTGTTGGTCATAATAAGATCTGCTGGTCATAATAAGATGTATTGGTTAAAATAAGATGTGTTGGTTATAATAAGATGTGTGTATTATAATAAGATGTGTTGGTCATAATAAGATGTGTTGGTTATAATAAGGTGTGTGTATTATAATAAGATTTATTGGTCATAATAAGATGTGTTGGTCATAATAAGATGTGGTTATTATAATATGATGTATTGGTCATAAGATGTGGTTATCATAATGAGATGTGTTGGTTATAATAAGATGTGTTGGTCATAATAAGATCTGCTGGTCATAATAAGATGTATTGGTTAAAATAAGATGTGTTGATTATAATAAGATGTGTGTATTATAATAAGATGTGTTGGTCATAATAAGATGTGTTGGTCATAATAAGATGTGGTTATTATAATAAGATGTATTGGTCATAATAAGTTGTGGTTATTATAATAAGATGTATTGGTCATAATAAGATGTGGTTATTATAATAAGATGTGTTGGTCATAATAAGATGTGGTTATTATAATACGATGTATTGGTCATAATAAGATGTGGTTATTATAATGAGATGTGTTGGTCATAATAAGATGTGGTTATTATAATAAGATGTGTTGGTTATAATAAGATTTGGTGATTATAATAAGATGTGTTGGTTATAATAAGATGTGGTGATTATAATAAGATGTATTGGTCATAATAAGATGTGTTGGTTATAATAAGATGTGGTGATTATAATAAAATGTGTTGGTTATAATAAGATGTGGTTATTATAATAAGATGTATTGGTCATAATAAGATATGTTGGTTATAATAAGATGTGTGTATTATAATAAGATTTGTTGGTCATAATAAGATGTGTTGGTCATAATAAGATGTGTTGGTTATAATAAGATGTGTTGGTCATAATAAGATGTGTTGGTCATAATAAGATGTGGTTATTATAATAAGATGTATTGGTCATAATAAGATGTGGTTATTATAATAAGATGTATTGGTCATAATAAGATGTGGTTATTATAATAAGATGTATTGGTCATAATAAGATGTGGTTATTATAATGAGATGTGTTGGTTATAATAAGATGTGTTGGTCATAATAAGATCTGCTGGTCATAATAAGATGTATTGGTTAAAATAAGATGTGTTGATTATAACAAGATGTGTGTATTATAATAGGATGTGTTGGTCATAATAAGATGTGTTGGTCATAATAAGATGTGGTTATTATAATAAGATGTATTGGGCATAATAAGATGTGGTTATTATAATAAGATGTATTGGTCATAATAAGATGTGGTTATTATAATAAGATGTGTTGGTCATAATAAGATGTGGTTATTATAATACGATGTATTGGTCATAATAACATGTGGTTATTATAATGAGATGTGTTGGTCATAATAAGATGTGTTGGTCATAATAAGATCTGCTGCTCATAATAAGATGTGTGTATTATAATAAGATGTGTTGGTCATAATAAGATGTGGTTATTATAATAAGATGTGTTGGTTATAATAAGATTTGGTGATTATAATAAAATGTGTTGGTTATAATAAGATGTGGTTATTATAATAAGATGTATTGGTCATAATAAGATGTGTTGGTTATAATAAGATGTGTGTATTGTAATAAGATGTGTTGGTCATAATAAGATGTGTTGGTCATAATAAGATGTGTTGGTTACAATAAGATGTGTTGGTCATAATAAGATGTGTTGGTCATAATAAGATGTGTTGGTTATAATAAGGTGTGTTTATTATAATAAGATGTGTTGGTCATAATAAGATGTGTTGGTTATAATAAGATGTGTGTATTATAATAAGATGTGTTGGTCATAATAAGATGTGTTGGTCATAATAAGATGTGTTGGTCATAATAAGATCTGCTGGTCATAATAAGATGTATTGGTTAAAATAAGATGTGTTGGTTATAATAAGATGTGTGTATTATAATAAGATGTGTTGGTCATAATAAGATGTGTTGGTTATAATAAGGTGTGTGTATTATAATACGATGTATTGGTCATAATAAGATGTATTGGTCATAATAAAATGTGGTTATTATAATAAGATGTATTGGTCATAATAAGATGTATTGATTATAATAAGATGTATTGGGCATAATAAGATGTGGTTATCATAATAAGATGTGTTGGTCATAATAAGATGTGGTTATTATAATACGATGTATTGGTCATAATAAGATGTGTTGGTTATAATAAGATGTGTGTATTGTAGTAAGACGTGTTGGTCATAATAAGATGTGTTGGTCATAATAAGATGTGTTGGTTATAATAAGATGTGTTGGTCATAATAAGATGTGTTGGTCATAATAAGATGTGTTGGTTATAATAAGGTGTGTGTATTATAATAAGATGTGTTGGTCATAATAAGATGTGTTGGTTATAATAAGATGTGTGTATTATAATAAGATGTGTTGGTCATAATAAGATGTGTTGGTCATAATAAGATGTGTTGGTCATAATAAGATCTGCTGGTCATAATAAGATGTATTGGTTAAAATAAGATGTGTTGGTTATAATAAGATGTGTGTATTATAATAAGATGTGTTGGTCATAATAAGATGTGTTGGTTATAATAAGGTGTGTGTATTATAATACGATGTATTGGTCATAATAAGATGTATTGGTCATAATAAAATGTGGTTATTATAATAAGATGTATTGGTCATAATAAGATGTATTGATTATAATAAGATGTATTGGGCATAATAAGATGTGGTTATTATAATAAGATGTGTTGGTCATAATAAGATGTGTTGGTCATAATAAGATCTGCTGCTCATAATAAGATGTGGTTATTATAATAAGATGTGTTGGTTATAATAAGATGTGGTGATTATAATAAGATGTGTTGGTTATAATAAGATGTGGTGATTATAATAAGATGTGTGTATTATAATAAGATGTGTTGGCCATAATAAGATGTGTTGGTCATAATAAGATGTGTGTATTATAATAAGATGTGTTGGTCATAATAAGATGTGGTTATTATAATAAGATGTGTTGGTTATAATAAGATGTGGTGATTATAATAAGATGTATTGGTCATAATAAGATGTGTTGGTCATAATAAGATGTGGTTTTTATAATAAGATGTGTTGGTTATAATAAGATGTGGTTATTATAATAAAATGTGTTGGTTATAATAAGATGTGGTTATTATAATAAGATGTATTGGTCATAATAAGATGTGTTGGTTATAATAAGATGTGTGTATTATAATAAGATGTGTTGGTCATAATAAGATGTGTTGGTCATAATAAGATGTGTTGGTTATAATAAGATGTGTTGGTCATACTAAGATGTGTTGGTCATAATAAGATGTGTTGGTTATAATAAGGTGTGTGTATTATAATAAGATGTGTTGGTCATAATAAGATGTGTTGGTCATAATAAGATGTATTGGTTAAAATAAGATGTGTTGGTTATAATAAGATGTGTGTATTATAATAAGATGTGTTGGTCATAATAAGATGTGTTGGTTATAATAAGGTGTGTGTATTATAATAAGATGTATTGGTCATAATAAGATGTGTTGGTCATAGTAAGATGTCGTTATTATAATATGATGTGTTGGTCATAATAAGATGTCGTTATTATAATAAGATGTATTGGTCATAATAAGATGTATTGATTATAATAAGATGTATTGGGCATAATAAGATGTGGTTATCATAATAAGATGTATTGGTCATAATAAGATGTGGTTATTATAATAAGATGTGTTGGTCATAATAAGATGTGGTTATTATAATATGATGTATTGGTCATAATAAGATGTGGTTATTATAATGAGATGTGTTGGTCATAATAAGATGTGTTGGTCATAATAAGATCTGCTGCTCATAATAAGATGTGGTCATTATAATAAGATGTGTTGGTTATAATAAGATGTGTTGGTCATAATAAGATGTGGTTATTATAATAAGATGTATTGGTCATAATAAGATGTGTTGGTTATAATAAGATGTGTGTATTATAATAAGATGTGTTGGTCATAATAAGATGTGTTGGTCATAATAAGATGTGTTGGTTATAATAAGATGTGTTGGTCATAATAAGATGTGTTGGTCATAATGAGATGTGGTTATTATAATGAGATGTATTGGTCATGATAAGATGTGTTGGTCATAATAAGATGTGGTTATTATAATAAGATGTATTGGTCATAATAAGATGTGTTTATTATAATAAGATGTGTTGGTCATAATAAGATGTGATTATTATAATACGATGTATTGGTCATAATAAGATGTGGTTATTATAATGAGATGTGTTGGTCATAATAAGATCTGCTGGTCATAATAAGATGTGGTTATTATAATAAGATGTGTTGGTTATAATAAGATGTGGTGATTATAATAAGATGTATTGGTCATAATAAGATGTGTTGGTTATAATAAGATGTGTGTATTATAATAAGATGTGTTGGTCATAATAAGATGTGGTTATTATAATAAGATGTGTTGGTTATAATAAGATGTGGTGATTATAATAAGATGTATTGGTCATAATAAGATGTGTTGGTCATAATAAGATGTGGTTATTATAATAAGATGTGTTGGTTATAATAAGATGTGTTGATTATAATAAAATGTGTTGGTTATAATAAGATGTGGTTATTATAATAAGATGTATTGGTCATAATAAGATGTGTTGGTTATAATAAGATGTGTGTATTATAATAAGATGTGTTGGTCATAATAACATGTGTTGGTCATAATAAGATGTGTTGGTCATAATAAGATGTGTTGGTCATAATAAGATGTGTTGTTTATAATAAGGTGTGTGTATTATAATAAGATGTGTTGGTCATAATAAGATGTGTTGGTTATAATAAGATGTGTGTATTATAATAAGATGTGTTGGTCATAATAAGATGTGGTTATTATAATGAGATGTATTGGTCATAATAAGATGTGTTGGTCATAATAAGATGTGGTTATTATAATAAGATGTATTGGTCATAATAAGATGTGGTTATTATAATAAGATGTATTGGTCATAATAAGATGTGGTTACTATAATAAGATGTATTGGTCATAATAAGATGTGTTGGTTATAATAAGATGTGTTGGTCATAATAAGATGTATTGGTCATAATAAGATGTGGTTATTATAATAAGATGTATTGGTCATAATAAGATGTGGTTATTTTAATAAGATGTATTGGTCATACTAAGATGTGGTTATTATAATGAGATGTGTTGGTTATAATAAGATGTGTTGGTCATAATAAGATCTGCTGGTCATAATAAGATGTATTGGTTAAAATAAGATGTGTTGATTATAATAAGATGTGTGTATTATAATAAGATGTGTTGGTCATAATAAGATGTGTTGGTCATAATAAGATGTGGTTATTATAATAAGATGTATTGGGCATAATAAGATGTGGTTATTATAATAAGATGTATTGGTCATAATAAGATGTGGTTATTATAATAAGATGTGTTGGTCATAATAAGATGTGGTTATTATAATACGATGTATTGGTCATAATAAGATGTGGTTATTATAATGAGATGTGTTGGTCATGATAAGATGTGTTGGTCATAATAAGATCTGCTGCTCATAATAAGATGTGGTTATTATAATAAGATGTGTTGGTTATAATAAGATGTGGTGATTATAATAAGATGGATTGGTCATAATAAGATGTGTTGGTCATAATAAGATGTGGTTATTATAATAAGATGTATTGGTCATAATAAGATGTGGTTATTATAATGAGATGTGTTGGTCATAATAAGATCTGCTGGTCATAATAAGATGTGGTTATTATAATAAGATGTGTTGGTTATAATAAGATGTGGTGATTATAATAAGATGTATTGGTCATAATAAGATGTGTTGGTTATAATAAGATGTGTGTATTATAATAAGATGTGTTGGTCATAATAAGATGTGTGTATTATAATAAGATGTGTTGGTCATAATAAGATGTGTTGGTCATAATAAGATGTGTTGGTTATAATAAGATGTGTTGGTCATAATAAGATGTGTTGGTCATAATAAGATGTGGTTATTATAATGAGATGTATTGGTGATAATAAGATGTGTTGGTCATAATAAGATGTGGTTATTATAATAAGATGTATTGGTCATAATAAGATGTGGTTATTATAATAAGATGTATTGGTCATAATAAGATGTGGTTATTATAATAAGATGTGTTGGTCATAATAAGATGTGGTTATTATAATACGATGTATTGGTCATAATAAGATGTGGTTATTATAATGAGATGTGTTGGTCATAATAAGATGTGTTGGTCATAATAAGATCTGCTGGTCATAATAAGATGTGGTTATTATAATAAGATGTGTTGGTTATAATAAGATGTGGTGATTATAATAAGATGTATTGGTCATAATAAGATGTGTTGGTTATAATAAGATGTGTGTGTTATAATAAGATGTGTTGGTCATAATAAGATTTGGTTATTATAATAAGATGTATTGGTCATAATAAGATGTGTTGGTCATAATAAGATGTGGTTATTATAATAAGATGTGTTGGTTATAATAAGATGTGGTGATTACAATAAAATGTGTTGGTTATAATAAGATACAGTTATTATAATAAGATGTATTGGTCATAATAAGATGTGTTGGTCATAATAAGATGTGTTGGTTATAATAAGATGTGTTGGTCATAATAAGATGTGTTGGTCATAATAAGATGTGTTGGTTATAATAAGGTGTGTGTATTATAATAAGATGTGTTGGTCATAATAAGATGTGTTGGTTATAATAAGATGTGTGTATTATAATAAGATGTATTGGGCATAATAAGATGTGGTTATTATAATAAGATGTGTTGGTCATAATAAGATGTGGTTATTATAATACGATGTATTGGTCATAATAAGATGTGGTTATTATAATGAGATGTATTGGTCATAATAAGATGTGTTGGTCATAATAAGATGTGGTTATTATAATAAGATGTATTGGTCATAATAAGATGTGGTTATTATAATAAGATGTATTGGTCATAATAAGATGTGGTTATTATAATAAGATGTATTGGTCATAATAAGATGTGGTTATTTTAATAAGATGTATTGGTCATACTAAGATGTGGTTATTATAATGAGATGTGTTGGTTATAATAAGATGTGTTGGTCATAATAAGATCTGCTGGTCATAATAAGATGTATTGGTTAATATAAGATGTGTTGATTATAATAAGATGTGTGTATTATAATAAGATGTGTTGGTCATAATAAGATGTGTTGGTCATAATAAGATGTGGTTATTATAATAAGATGTATTGGGCATAATAAGATGTGGTTATTATAATAAGATGTATTGGTCATAATAAGATGTGGTTATTATAATAAGATGTGTTGGTCATAATAAGATGTGGTTATTATAATACGATGTATTGGTCATAATAAGATGTGGTTATTATAATGAGATGTGTTGGTCATAATAAGATGTGTTGGTCATAATAAGATCTGCTGCTCATAATAAGATGT
This sequence comes from Lampris incognitus, assembly GCF_029633865.1. Taxonomy (NCBI): domain Eukaryota; kingdom Metazoa; phylum Chordata; class Actinopteri; order Lampriformes; family Lampridae; genus Lampris; species Lampris incognitus. Next base: position 424,133 of record NC_079222.1, read on the forward strand.
GGTTATTATAATAAGATGTGTTGGTTATAATAAGATGTGGTGATTATAATAAGATGGATTGGTCATAATAAGATGTGTTGGTCATAATAAGATGTGGTTATTATCATAAGATGTATTGGTCATAATAAGATGTGTTGGTTATAATAAGATGTGTGTATTATAATAAGATGTGTTGGTCATAATAAGATGTGGTTATTATAATAAGATGTGTTGGTTATAATAAGATGTGGTGATTATAATGAGATGTATTGGTCATAATAAGATGTGTTGGTCATAATAAGAACTGGTTATTATAATGAGATGTGTTGGTTATAATAAGATGTGGTGATTATAATAAAATGTGTTGGTTATAATAAGATGTGGTTATTATAATAAGATGTATTGGTCATAATAAGATGTGTTGGTTATAATAAGATGTGTGTATTATAATAAGATGTGTTGGTCATAATAAGATGTGTTGGTCATAATAAGATGTGTTGGTCATAATAAGATCTGCTGGTCATAATAAGATGTATTGGTTAAAATAAGATGTGTTGGTTATAATAAGATGTGTGTATTATAATAAGATGTGTTGGTCATAATAAGATGTGTTGGTTATAATAAGGTGTGTGTATTATAATAAGATGTATTGGTCATAATAAGATGTGTTGGTTATAATAAGATGTGGTGATTATAATAAAATGTGTTGGTTATAATAAGATGTGTTGGTTATAATAAGATGTATTGGTCATAATAAGATATGTTGGTTATAATAAGATGTGTGTATTATAATAAGATTTGTTGGTCATAATAAGATGTGTTGGTCATAATAAGATGTGGTTATTATAATATGATGTATTGGTCATAAGATGTGGTTATCATAATGAGATGTGTTGGTTATAATCAGATGTGTTGGTCATAATAAGATCTGCTGGTCATAATAAGATGTATTGGTTAAAATAAGATGTGTTGATTATAATAAGATGTGTGTATTATAATAAGATATGTTGGTCATAATAAGATGTGTTGGTCATAATAAGATGTGGTTATTATAATAAGATGTATTGGTCATAATAAGTTGTGGTTATTATAATAAGATGTATTGGTCATAATAAGATGTGGTTATTATAATAAGATGTGTTGGTCATAATAAGATGTGGTTATTATAATACGATGTATTGGTCATAATAAGATGTGGTTATTATAATGAGATGTGTTGGTCATAATAAGATGTGTTGGTCATAATAAGATCTGCTGGTCATAATAAGATGTGGTTATTATAATAAGATGTGTTGGTTATAATAAGATGTGGTGATTATAATAAGATGTATTGGTCATAATAAGATGTGTTGGTTATAATAAGATGTGGTGATTATAATAAAATGTGTTGGTTATAATAAGATGTGGTTATTATAATAAGATGTATTGGTCATAATAAGATATGTTGGTTATAATAAGATGTGTGTATTATAATAAGATTTGTTGGTCATAATAAGATGTGTTGGTCATAATAAGATGTGTTGGTTATAATAAGATGTGTTGGTCATAATAAGATGTGTTGGTCATAATAAGATGTGTGTATTATAATAAGATGTGTTGGTCATAATAAGATGTGTTGGTTATAATAAGATGTGTGTATTATAATAAATTGTGTTGGTCATAATAAGATGTGGTTATTATAATTAGATGTATTGGTCATAATAATATGTGTTGGTCATAATAAGATGTGGTTATTATAATAAGATGTATTGGTCATAATAAGATGTGGTTATTATAATAATATGTATTGGTCATAATAAGATGTGGTTATTATAATAAGATGTATTGGTCATAATAAGATGTGGTTATTATAATAAGATGTATTGGTCATAATAAGATGTGGTTATTATAATGAGATGTGTTGGTTATAATAAGATGTGTTGGTCATAATAAGATCTGCTGGTCATAATAAGATGTATTGGTTAAAATAAGATGTGTTGATTATAATAAGATGTGTGTATTATAATAGGATGTGTTGGTCATAATAAGATGTGTTGGTCATAATAAGATGTGGTTATTATAATAAGATGTATTGGGCATAATAAGATGTGGTTATTATGATAAGATGTATTGGTCATAATAAGATGTGGTTATTATAATAAGATGTGTTGGTCATAATAATATGTGGTTATTATAATACGATGTATTGGTCATAATAACATGTGGTTATTATAATGAGATGTGTTGGTCATAATAAGATGTTTTGGTCATAATAAGATCTGCTGCTCATAATAAGATGTGTGTATTATAATAAGATGTGTTGGTCATAATAAGATGTGGTTATTATAATAAGATGTGTTGGTTATAATAAGATGTGGTGATTATAATAAGATGTATTGGTCATAATAAGATGTGTTGGTCATAATAAGATGTGGTTATTATAATAAGATGTGTTGGTTATAATAAGATGTGGTGATTATAATAAAATGTGTTGGTTATAATAAGATGTGGTTATTATAATAAGATGTATTGGTCATAATAAGATGTGTTGGTTATAATAAGATGTGTGTATTGTAATAAGATGTGTTGGTCATAATAAGATGTGTTGGTCATAATAAGATGTGTTGGTTACAATAAGATGTGTTGCTCATAATAAGATGTTTTGGTCATAATAAGATGTGTTGGTTATAATAAGGTGTGCGTATTATAATAAGATGTGTTGGTCATAATAAGATGTGTTGGTTATAATAAGATGTGTGTATTATAATAAGATGTGTTGGTCATAATAAGATGTGTTGGTCATAATAAGATGTGTTGGTCATAATAAGATCTGCTGGTCATAATAAGATGTATTGGTTAAAATAAGATGTGTTGGTTATAATAAGATGTGTGTATTATAATAAGATGTGTTGGTCATAATAAGATGTGTTGGTTATAATAAGGTGTGTGTATTATAATACGATGTATTGGTCATAATAAGATGTATTGGTCATAATAAAATGTGGTTATTATAATAAGATGTATTGGTCATAATAAGATGTATTGATTATAATAAGATGTATTGGGCATAATAAGATGTGGTTATTATAATAAGATGTGTTGGTCATAATAAGATGTGGTTATTATAATACGATGTATTGGTCATAATAAGATGTGTTGGTTATAATAAGATGTGTGTATTGTAGTAAGACGTGTTGGTCATAATAAGATGTGTTGGTCATAATAAGATGTGTTGGTTATAATAAGATGTGTTGGTCATAATAAGATGTGTTGGTCATAATAAGATGTGTTGGTTATAATAAGGTGTGTGTATTATAATAAGATGTGTTGGTCATAATAAGATGTGTTGGTTATAATAAGATGTGTGTATTATAATAAGATGTGTTGGTCATAATAAGATGTGTTGGTCATAATAAGATGTGTTGGTCATAATAAGATCTGCTGGTCATAATAAGATGTATTGGTTAAAATAAGATGTGTTGGTTATAATAAGTTGTGTGTATTATAATAAGATGTGTTGGTCATAATAAGATGTGTTGGTTATAATAAGGTGTGTGTATTATAATACGATGTATTGGTCATAATAAGATGTATTGGTCATAATAATATGTGGTTATTATAATAAGATGTATTGGTCATAATAAGATGTATTGATTATAATAAGATGTATTGGGCATAATAACATGTGGTTATTATAATAAGATGTGTTGGTCATAATAAGATGTGTTGGTCATAATAAGATCTGCTGCTCATAATAAGATGTGGTTATTATAATAAGATGTGTTGGTTATAATAAGATGTGGTGATTATAATAAGATGTGTTGGTTATAATAAGATGTGGTGATTATAATAAGATGTGTGTATTATAATAAGATGTGTTGGCCATAATAAGATGTGTTGGTCATAATAAGATGTGTGTATTATAATAAGATGTGTTGGTCATAATAAGATGTGGTTATTATAATAAGATGTGTTGGTTATAATAAGATGTGGTGATTATAATAAGATGTATTGGTCATAATAAGATGTGTTGGTTATAATAAGATGTGTGTATTATAATAAGATGTGTTGGTCATAATAAGATGTGTTGGTCATAATAAGATGTGTTGGTTATAATAAGATGTGTTGGTCATAATAAGATGTGTTGGTCATAATAAGATGTGTTGGTTATAATAAGGTGTGTGTATTATAATAAGATGTGTTGGTCATAATAAGATGTGTTGGTTATAATAAGATGTGTGTATTATATAAGATGTGTTGGTCATAATAAGATGTGTTGGTCATAATAAGATGTGTTGGTCATAATAAGATGTATTGGTTAAAATAAGATGTGTTGGTTATAACAAGATGTGTGTATTATAATAAGATGTGTTGGTCATAATAAGATGTGTTGGTTATAATAAGGTGTGTGTATTATAATAAGATGTAATGGTCATAATAAGATGTGTTGGTCATAGTAAGATGTCGTTATTATAATATGATGTGTTGGTCATAATAAGATGTCGTTATTATAATAAGATGTATTGGTCATAATAAGATGTATTGATTATAATAAGATGTATTGGGCATAATAAGATGTGGTTATTATAATAAGATGTATTGGTCATAATAAGATGTGGTTATTATAATAAGATGTGTTGGTCATAATAAGATGTGGTTATTATAATACGATGTATTGGTCATAATAAGATGTGGTTATTATAATGAGATGTGTTGGTCATAATAAGATGTGTTGGTCATAATAAGATCTGCTGCTCATAATAAGATGTGGTCATTATAATAAGATGTGTTGGTTATAATAAGATGTGTTGGTCATAATAAGATGTGGTTATTATAATAAGATGTATTGGTCATAATAAGATGTGTTGGTTATAATAAGATGTGTGTATTATAATAAGATGTGTTGGTCATAATAAGATGTGTTGGTCATAATAAGATGTATTGGTTAAAATAAGATGTGTTGGTTATAATAAGATGTGTGTATTATAATAAGATGTGTTGGTCATAATAAGATGTGTTGGTTATAATAAGGTGTGTGTATTATAATACGATGTATTGGTCATAATAAGATGTATTGGTCATAATAATATGTGGTTATTATAATAAGATGTATTGGTCATAATAAGATGTATTGATTATAATAAGATGTATTGGGCATAATAAGATGTGGTTATTATAATAAGATGTGTTGGTCATAATAAGATGTGTTGGTCATAATAAGATCTGCTGCTCATAATAAGATGTGGTTATTATAATAAGATGTGTTGGTTATAATAAGATGTGGTGATTATAATAAGATGTGTTGGTTATAATAAGATGTGGTGATTATAATAAGATGTGTGTATTATAATAAGATGTGTTGGCCATAATAAGATGTGTTGGTCATAATAAGATGTGTGTATTATAATAAGATGTGTTGGTCATAATAAGATGTGGTTATTATAATAAGATGTGTTGGTTATAATAAGATGTGGTGATTATAATAAGATGTATTGGTCATAATAAGATGTGTTGGTTATAATAAGATGTGTGTATTATAATAAGATGTGTTGGTCATAATAAGATGTGTTGGTCATAATAAGATGTGTTGGTTATAATAAGATGTGTTGGTCATAATAAGATGTGTTGGTTATAATAAGGTGTGTGTATTATAATAAGATGTGTTGGTCATAATAAGATGTGTTGGTTATAATAAGATGTGTGTATTATAATAAGATGTATTGGGCATAATAAGATGTGGTTATTATAATAAGATGTATTGGTCATAATAAGATGTGGTTATTATAATAAGATGTGTTGGTCATAATAAGATGTGGTTATTATAATACGATGTATTGGTCATAATAAGATGTGGTTATTATAATGAGATGTATTGGTCATAATAAGATGTGTTGGTCATAATAAGATGTGGTTATTATAATAAGATGTATTGGTCATAATAAGATGTGGTTATTATAATAAGATGTATTGGTCATAATAAGATGTGGTTATTATAATAAGATGTATTGGTCATAATAAGATGTGGTTATTTTAATAAGATGTATTGGTCATACTAAGATGTGGTTATTATAATGAGATGTGTTGGTTATAATAAGATGTGTTGGTCATAATAAGATCTGCTGGTCATAATAAGATGTATTGGTTAAAATAAGATGTGTTGATTATAATAAGATGTGTGTATTATAATAAGATGTGTTGGTCATAATAAGATGTGGTTATTATAATAAGATGTATTGGGCATAATAAGATGTGGTTATTATAATAAGATGTATTGGTCATAATAAGATGTGGTTATTATAATAAGATGTGTTGGTCATAATAAGATGTGGTTATTATAATACGATGTATTGGTCATAATAAGATGTGGTTATTATAATGAGATGTGTTGGTCATAATAAGATGTGTTGGTCATAATAAGATCTGCTGCTCATAATAAGATGTGGTTATTATAATAAGATGTGTTGGTTATAATAAGATGTGGTGATTATAATAAGATGGATTGGTCATAATAAGATGTGTTGGTCATAATAAGATGTGGTTATTATCATAAGATGTATTGGTCATAATAAGATGTGTTGGTTATAATAAGATGTGTGTATTATAATAAGATGTGTTGGTCATAATAAGATGTGGTTATTATAATAAGATGTGTTGGTTATAATAAGATGTGGTGATTATAATGAGATGTATTGGTCATAATAAGATGTGTTGGTCATAATAAGAACTGGTTATTATAATGAGATGTGTTGGTTATAATAAGATGTGGTGATTATAATAAAATGTGTTGGTTATAATAAGATGTGGTTATTATAATAAGATGTATTGGTCATAATAAGATGTGTTGGTTATAATAAGATGTGTGTATTATAATAAGATGTGTTGGTCATAATAAGATGTGTTGGTCATAATAAGATGTGTTGGTCATAATAAGATCTGCTGGTCATAATAAGATGTATTGGTTAAAATAAGATGTGTTGGTTATAATAAGATGTGTGTATTATAATAAGATGTGTTGGTCATAATAAGATGTGTTGGTTATAATAAGGTGTGTGTATTATAATAAGATGTATTGGTCATAATAAGATGTGTTGGTTATAATAAGATGTGGTGATTATAATAAAATGTGTTGGTTATAATAAGATGTGGTTATTATAATAAGATGTATTGGTCATAATAAGATATGTTGGTTATAATAAGATGTGTGTATTATAATAAGATTTGTTGGTCATAATAAGATGTGTTGGTCATAATAAGATGTGGTTATTATAATATGATGTATTGGTCATAAGATGTGGTTATCATAATGAGATGTGTTGGTTATAATCAGATGTGTTGGTCATAATAAGATCTGCTGGTCATAATAAGATGTATTGGTTAAAATAAGATGTGTTGATTATAATAAGATGTGTGTATTATAATAAGATATGTTGGTCATAATAAGATGTGTTGGTCATAATAAGATGTGGTTATTATAATAAGATGTATTGGTCATAATAAGTTGTGGTTATTATAATAAGATGTATTGGTCATAATAAGATGTGGTTATTATAATAAGATGTGTTGGTCATAATAAGATGTGGTTATTATAATACGATGTATTGGTCATAATAAGATGTGGTTATTATAATGAGATGTGTTGGTCATAATAAGATGTGTTGGTCATAATAAGATCTGCTGGTCATAATAAGATGTGGTTATTATAATAAGATGTGTTGGTTATAATAAGATGTGGTGATTATAATAAGATGTATTGGTCATAATAAGATGTGTTGGTTATAATAAGATGTGGTGATTATAATAAAATGTGTTGGTTATAATAAGATGTGGTTATTATAATAAGATGTATTGGTCATAATAAGATATGTTGGTTATAATAAGATGTGTGTATTATAATAAGATTTGTTGGTCATAATAAGATGTGTTGGTCATAATAAGATGTGTTGGTTATAATAAGATGTGTTGGTCATAATAAGATGTGTTGGTCATAATAAGATGTGTGTATTATAATAAGATGTGTTGGTCATAATAAGATGTGTTGGTTATAATAAGATGTGTGTATTATAATAAATTGTGTTGGTCATAATAAGATGTGGTTATTATAATTAGATGTATTGGTCATAATAATATGTGTTGGTCATAATAAGATGTGGTTATTATAATAAGATGTATTGGTCATAATAAGATGTGGTTATTATAATAATATGTATTGGTCATAATAAGATGTGGTTATTATAATAAGATGTATTGGTCATAATAAGATGTGGTTATTATAATAAGATGTATTGGTCATAATAAGATGTGGTTATTATAATGAGATGTGTTGGTTATAATAAGATGTGTTGGTCATAATAAGATCTGCTGGTCATAATAAGATGTATTGGTTAAAATAAGATGTGTTGATTATAATAAGATGTGTGTATTATAATAGGATGTGTTGGTCATAATAAGATGTGTTGGTCATAATAAGATGTGGTTATTATAATAAGATGTATTGGGCATAATAAGATGTGGTTATTATAATAAGATGTATTGGTCATAATAAGATGTGGTTATTATAATAAGATGTGTTGGTCATAATAATAGGTGGTTATTATAATACGATGTATTGGTCATAATAACATGTGGTTATTATAATGAGATGTGTTGGTCATAATAAGATGTGTGTATTATAATAGGATGTTTTGGTCATAATAAGATCTGCTGCTCATAATAAGATGTGTGTATTATAATAAGATGTGTTGGTCATAATAAGATGTGGTTATTATAATAAGATGTGTTGGTTATAATAAGATGTGGTGATTATAATAAGATGTATTGGTCATAATAAGATGTGTTGGTCATAATAAGATGTGGTTATTATAATAAGATGTGTTGGTTATAATAAGATGTGGTGATTATAATAAAATGTGTTGGTTATAATAAGATGTGGTTATTATAATAAGATGTATTGGTCATAATAAGATGTGTTGGTTATAATAAGATGTGTGTATTGTAATAAGATGTGTTGGTCATAATAAGATGTGTTGGTCATAATAAGATGTGTTGGTTACAATAAGATGTGTTGCTCATAATAAGATGTTTTGGTCATAATAAGATGTGTTGGTTATAATAAGGTGTGTGTATTATAATAAGATGTGTTGGTCATAATAAGATGTGTTGGTTATAATAAGATGTGTGTATTATAATAAGATGTGTTGGTCATAATAAGATGTGTTGGTCACAATAAGATGTGTTGGTCATAATAAGATCTGCTGGTCATAATAAGATGTATTGGTTAAAATAAGATGTGTTGGTTATAATAAGATGTGTGTATTATAATAAGATGTGTTGGTCATAATAAGATGTGTTGGTTATAATAAGGTGTGTGTATTATAATACGATGTATTGGTCATAATAAGATGTATTGGTCATAATAAAATGTGGTTATTATAATAAGATGTATTGGTCATAATAAGATGTATTGATTATAATAAGATGTATTGGGCATAATAAGATGTGGTTATTATAATAAGATGTGTTGGTCATAATAAGATGTGGTTATTATAATACGATGTATTGGTCATAATAAGATGTGTTGGTTATAAAAAGATGTGTGTATTGTAGTAAGACGTGTTGGTCATAATAAGATGTGTTGGTCATAATAAGATGTGTTGGTTATAATAAGATGTGTTGGTCATAATAAGATGTGTTGGTCATAATAAGATGTGTTGGTTATAATAAGGTGTGTGTATTATAATAAGATGTGTTGGTCATAATAAGATGTGTTGGTTATAATAAGATGTGTGTATTATAATAAGATGTGTTGGTCATAATAAGATGTGTTGGTCATAATAAGATGTGTTGGTCATAATAAGATCTGCTGGTCATAATAAGATGTATTGGTTAAAATAAGATGTGTTGGTTATAATAAGTTGTGTGTATTATAATAAGATGTGTTGGTCATAATAAGATGTGTTGGTTATAATAAGGTGTGTGTATTATAATACGATGTATTGGTCATAATAAGATGTATTGGTCATAATAATATGTGGTTATTATAATAAGATGTATTGGTCATAATAAGATGTATTGATTATAATAAGATGTATTGGGCATAATAAGATGTGGTTATTATAATAAGATGTGTTGGTCATAATAAGATGTGTTGGTCATAATAAGATCTGCTGCTCATAATAAGATGTGGTTATTATAATAAGATGTGTTGGTTATAATAAGATGTGGTGATTATAATAAGATGTGTTGGTTATAATAAGATGTGGTGATTATAATAAGATGTGTGTATTATAATAAGATGTGTTGGCCATAATAAGATGTGTTGGTCATAATAAGATGTGTGTATTATAATAAGATGTGTTGGTCATAATAAGATGTGGTTATTATAATAAGATGTGTTGGTTATAATAAGATGTGGTGATTATAATAAGATGTATTGGTCATAATAAGATGTGTTGGTTATAATAAGATGTGTGTATTATAATAAGATGTGTTGGTCATAATAAGATGTGTTGGTCATAATAAGATGTGTTGGTTATAATAAGATGTGTTGGTCATAATAAGATGTGTTGGTTATAATAAGGTGTGTGTATTATAATAAGATGTGTTGGTCATAATAAGATGTGTTGGTTATAATAAGATGTGTGTATTATAATAAGATGTATTGGGCATAATAAGATGTGGTTATTATAATAAGATGTATTGGTCATAATAAGATGTGGTTATTATAATAAGATGTGTTGGTCATAATAAGATGTGGTTATTATAATACGATGTATTGGTCATAATAAGATGTGGTTATTATAATGAGATGTATTGGTCATAATAAGATGTGTTGGTCATAATAAGATGTGGTTATTATAATAAGATGTATTGGTCATAATAAGATGTGGTTATTATAATAAGATGTATTGGTCATAATAAGATGTGGTTATTATAATAAGATGTATTGGTCATAATAAGATGTGGTTATTTTAATAAGATGTATTGGTCATACTAAGATGTGGTTATTATAATGAGATGTGTTGGTTATAATAAGATGTGTTGGTCATAATAAGATCTGCTGGTCATAATAAGATGTATTGGTTAAAATAAGATGTGTTGATTATAATAAGATGTGTGTATTATAATAAGATGTGTTGGTCATAATAAGATGTGGTTATTATAATAAGATGTATTGGGCATAATAAGATGTGGTTATTATAATAAGATGTATTGGTCATAATAAGATGTGGTTATTATAATAAGATGTGTTGGTCATAATAAGATGTGGTTATTATAATACGATGTATTGGTCATAATAAGATGTGGTTATTATAATGAGATGTGTTGGTCATAATAAGATGTGTTGGTCATAATAAGATCTGCTGCTCATAATAAGATGTGGTTATTATAATAAGATGTGTTGGTTATAATAAGATGTGGTGATTATAATAAGATGGATTGGTCATAATAAGATGTGTTGGTCATAATAAGATGTGGTTATTATCATAAGATGTATTGGTCATAATAAGATGTGTTGGTTATAATAAGATGTGTGTATTATAATAAGATGTGTTGGTCATAATAAGATGTGGTTATTATAATAAGATGTGTTGGTTATAATAAGATGTGGTGATTATAATGAGATGTATTGGTCATAATAAGATGTGTTGGTCATAATAAGAACTGGTTATTATAATGAGATGTGTTGGTTATAATAAGATGTGGTGATTATAATAAAATGTGTTGGTTATAATAAGATGTGGTTATTATAATAAGATGTATTGGTCATAATAAGATGTGTTGGTTATAATAAGATGTGTGTATTATAATAAGATGTGTTGGTCATAATAAGATGTGTTGGTCATAATAAGATGTGTTGGTCATAATAAGATCTGCTGGTCATAATAAGATGTATTGGTTAAAATAAGATGTGTTGGTTATAATAAGATGTGTGTATTATAATAAGATGTGTTGGTCATAATAAGATGTGTTGGTTATAATAAGGTGTGTGTATTATAATAAGATGTATTGGTCATAATAAGATGTGTTGGTTATAATAAGATGTGGTGATTATAATAAAATGTGTTGGTTATAATAAGATGTGGTTATTATAATAAGATGTATTGGTCATAATAAGATATGTTGGTTATAATAAGATGTGTGTATTATAATAAGATTTGTTGGTCATAATAAGATGTGTTGGTCATAATAAGATGTGGTTATTATAATATGATGTATTGGTCATAAGATGTGGTTATCATAATGAGATGTGTTGGTTATAATCAGATGTGTTGGTCATAATAAGATCTGCTGGTCATAATAAGATGTATTGGTTAAAATAAGATGTGTTGATTATAATAAGATGTGTGTATTATAATAAGATATGTTGGTCATAATAAGATGTGTTGGTCATAATAAGATGTGGTTATTATAATAAGATGTATTGGTCATAATAAGTTGTGGTTATTATAATAAGATGTATTGGTCATAATAAGATGTGGTTATTATAATAAGATGTGTTGGTCATAATAAGATGTGGTTATTATAATACGATGTATTGGTCATAATAAGATGTGGTTATTATAATGAGATGTGTTGGTCATAATAAGATGTGTTGGTCATAATAAGATCTGCTGGTCATAATAAGATGTGGTTATTATAATAAGATGTGTTGGTTATAATAAGATGTGGTGATTATAATAAGATGTATTGGTCATAATAAGATGTGTTGGTTATAATAAGATGTGGTGATTATAATAAAATGTGTTGGTTATAATAAGATGTGGTTATTATAATAAGATGTATTGGTCATAATAAGATATGTTGGTTATAATAAGATGTGTGTATTATAATAAGATTTGTTGGTCATAATAAGATGTGTTGGTCATAATAAGATGTGTTGGTTATAATAAGATGTGTTGGTCATAATAAGATGTGTTGGTCATAATAAGATGTGTGTATTATAATAAGATGTGTTGGTCATAATAAGATGTGTTGGTTATAATAAGATGTGTGTATTATAATAAATTGTGTTGGTCATAATAAGATGTGGTTATTATAATTAGATGTATTGGTCATAATAATATGTGTTGGTCATAATAAGATGTGGTTATTATAATAAGATGTATTGGTCATAATAAGATGTGGTTATTATAATAATATGTATTGGTCATAATAAGATGTGGTTATTATAATAAGATGTATTGGTCATAATAAGATGTGGTTATTATAATAAGATGTATTGGTCATAATAAGATGTGGTTATTATAATGAGATGTGTTGGTTATAATAAGATGTGTTGGTCATAATAAGATCTGCTGGTCATAATAAGATGTATTGGTTAAAATAAGATGTGTTGATTATAATAAGATGTGTGTATTATAATAGGATGTGTTGGTCATAATAAGATGTGTTGGTCATAATAAGATGTGGTTATTATAATAAGATGTATTGGGCATAATAAGATGTGGTTATTATAATAAGATGTATTGGTCATAATAAGATGTGGTTATTATAATAAGATGTGTTGGTCATAATAATAGGTGGTTATTATAATACGATGTATTGGTCATAATAACATGTGGTTATTATAATGAGATGTGTTGGTCATAATAAGATGTGTGTATTATAATAGGATGTTTTGGTCATAATAAGATCTGCTGCTCATAATAAGATGTGTGTATTATAATAAGATGTGTTGGTCATAATAAGATGTGGTTATTATAATAAGATGTGTTGGTTATAATAAGATGTGGTGATTATAATAAGATGTATTGGTCATAATAAGATGTGTTGGTCATAATAAGATGTGGTTATTATAATAAGATGTGTTGGTTATAATAAGATGTGGTGATTATAATAAAATGTGTTGGTTATAATAAGATGTGGTTATTATAATAAGATGTATTGGTCATAATAAGATGTGTTGGTTATAATAAGATGTGTGTATTGTAATAAGATGTGTTGGTCATAATAAGATGTGTTGGTCATAATAAGATGTGTTGGTTACAATAAGATGTGTTGCTCATAATAAGATGTTTTGGTCATAATAAGATGTGTTGGTTATAATAAGGTGTGTGTATTATAATAAGATGTGTTGGTCATAATAAGATGTGTTGGTTATAATAAGATGTGTGTATTATAATAAGATGTGTTGGTCATAATAAGATGTGTTGGTCACAATAAGATGTGTTGGTCATAATAAGATCTGCTGGTCATAATAAGATGTATTGGTTAAAATAAGATGTGTTGGTTATAATAAGATGTGTGTATTATAATAAGATGTGTTGGTCATAATAAGATGTGTTGGTTATAATAAGGTGTGTGTATTATAATACGATGTATTGGTCATAATAAGATGTATTGGTCATAATAAAATGTGGTTATTATAATAAGATGTATTGGTCATAATAAGATGTATTGATTATAATAAGATGTATTGGGCATAATAAGATGTGGTTATTATAATAAGATGTGTTGGTCATAATAAGATGTGGTTATTATAATACGATGTATTGGTCATAATAAGATGTGTTGGTTATAAAAAGATGTGTGTATTGTAGTAAGACGTGTTGGTCATAATAAGATGTGTTGGTCATAATAAGATGTGTTGGTTATAATAAGATGTGTTGGTCATAATAAGATGTGTTGGTCATAATAAGATGTGTTGGTTATAATAAGGTGTGTGTATTATAATAAGATGTGTTGGTCATAATAAGATGTGTTGGTTATAATAAGATGTGTGTATTATAATAAGATGTGTTGGTCATAATAAGATGTGTTGGTCATAATAAGATGTGTTGGTCATAATAAGATCTGCTGGTCATAATAAGATGTATTGGTTAAAATAAGATGTGTTGGTTATAATAAGTTGTGTGTATTATAATAAGATGTGTTGGTCATAATAAGATGTGTTGGTTATAATAAGGTGTGTGTATTATAATACGATGTATTGGTCATAATAAGATGTATTGGTCATAATAATATGTGGTTATTATAATAAGATGTATTGGTCATAATAAGATGTATTGATTATAATAAGATGTATTGGGCATAATAAGATGTGGTTATTATAATAAGATGTGTTGGTCATAATAAGATGTGTTGGTCATAATAAGATCTGCTGCTCATAATAAGATGTGGTTATTATAATAAGATGTGTTGGTTATAATAAGATGTGGTGATTATAATAAGATGTGTTGGTTATAATAAGATGTGGTGATTATAATAAGATGTGTGTATTATAATAAGATGTGTTGGCCATAATAAGATGTGTTGGTCATAATAAGATGTGTGTATTATAATAAGATGTGTTGGTCATAATAAGATGTGGTTATTATAATAAGATGTGTTGGTTATAATAAGATGTGGTGATTATAATAAGATGTATTGGTCATAATAAGATGTGTTGGTTATAATAAGATGTGTGTATTATAATAAGATGTGTTGGTCATAATAAGATGTGTTGGTCATAATAAGATGTGTTGGTTATAATAAGATGTGTTGGTCATAATAAGATGTGTTGGTCATAATAAGATGTGTTGGTTATAATAAGGTGTGTGTATTATAATAAGATGTGTTGGTCATAATAAGATGTGTTGGTTATAATAAGATGTGTGTATTATATAAGATGTGTTGGTCATAATAAGATGTGTTGGTCATAATAAGATGTGTTGGTCATAATAAGATGTATTGGTTAAAATAAGATGTGTTGGTTATAATAAGATGTGTGTATTATAATAAGATGTGTTGGTCATAATAAGATGTGTTGGTTATAATAAGGTGTGTGTATTATAATAAGATGTATTGGTCATAATAAGATGTGTTGGTCATAGTAAGATGTCGTTATTATAATATGATGTGTTGGTCATAATAAGATGTCGTTATTATAATAAGATGTATTGGTCATAATAAGATGTATTGATTATAATAAGATGTATTGGGCATAATAAGATGTGGTTATTATAATAAGATGTATTGGTCATAATAAGATGTGGTTATTATAATAAGATGTGTTGGTCATAATAAGATGTGGTTATTATAATACGATGTATTGGTCATAATAAGATGTGGTTATTATAATGAGATGTGTTGGTCATAATAAGATGTGTTGGTCATAATAAGATCTGCTGCTCATAATAAGATGTGGTCATTATAATAAGATGTGTTGGTTATAATAAGATGTGTTGGTCATAATAAGATGTGGTTATTATAATAAGATGTATTGGTCATAATAAGATGTGTTGGTTATAATAAGATGTGTGTATTATAATAAGATGTGTTGGTCATAATAAGATGTGTTGGTCATAATAAGATGTATTGGTTAAAATAAGATGTGTTGGTTACAATAAGATGTGTGTATTATAATAAGATGTGTTGGTCATAATAAGATGTGTTGGTTATAATAAGGTGTGTGTATTATAATAAGATGTATTGGTCATAATAAGATGTGTTGGTCATAGTAAGATGTCGTTATTATAATATGATGTGTTGGTCATAATAAGATGTCGTTATTATAATAAGATGTATTGGTCATAATAAGATGTATTGATTATAATAAGATGTATTGGGCATAATAAGATGTGGTTATTATAATAAGATGTATTGGTCATAATAAGATGTGGTTATTATAATAAGATGTGTTGGTCATAATAAGATGTGGTTATTATAATACGATGTATTGGTCATAATAAGATGTGGTTATTATAATGAGATGTGTTGGTCATAATAAGATGTGTTGGTCATAATAAGATCTGCTGCTCATAATAAGATGTGGTTATTATGATAAGATGTGTTGGTTATAATAAGATGTGTTGGTCATAATAAGATGTGGTTATTATAATAAGATGTATTGGTCATAATAAGATGTGTTGGTTATAATAAGATGTGTGTATTATAATAAGATGTGTTGGTCATAATAAGATGTGGTTATTATAATAAGATGTGTTGGTTATAATAAGATGTGGTGATTATAATAAGATGTATTGGTCATAATAAGATGTGATGGTCATAATAAGATGTGGTTATTATAATAAGATGCGTTGGTTATAATAAGATGTGGTGATTATAATAAAATGTGTTGGTTATAATAAGATGTGGTTATTATAATGAGATGTGTTGGTCATAATAAGATGTGTTGGTCATAATAAGATCTGCTGCTCATAATAAGATGTGGTTATTAT
Organism: Lampris incognitus; assembly: GCF_029633865.1. Classification (NCBI taxonomy): domain Eukaryota; kingdom Metazoa; phylum Chordata; class Actinopteri; order Lampriformes; family Lampridae; genus Lampris; species Lampris incognitus. The sequence continues at coordinate 441,250 of NC_079222.1, forward strand.
AATAAGATGTGTTGGTTATAATAAGATGTGTTGGTCATAATAAGATGTGGTTATTATAATAAGATGTATTGGTCATAATAAGATGTGTTGGTTATAATAAGATGTGTGTATTATAATAAGATGTGTTGGTCATAATAAGATGTGGTTATTATAATAAGATGTGTTGGTTATAATAAGATGTGGTGATTATAATAAGATGTATTGGTCATAATAAGATGTGATGGTCATAATAAGATGTGGTTATTATAATAAGATGCGTTGGTTATAATAAGATGTGGTGATTATAATAAAATGTGTTGGTTATAATAAGATGTGGTTATTATAATGAGATGTATTGGTCATAATAAGATGTGTTGGTTATAATAAGATCTGCTGGTCATAATAAGATGTGGTTATTATAATAAGATGTGTTGGTTATAATAAGATGTGGTGATTATAATAAGATGTATTGGTCATAATAAGATGTGTTGGTTATAATAAGATGTGGTGATTATAATAAAATGTGTTGGTTATAATAAGATGTGGTTATTATAATAAGATGTATTGGTCATAATAAGATATGTTGGTTATAATAAGATGTGTGTATTATAATAAGATTTGTTGGTCATAATAAGATGTGTTGGTCATAATAAGATGTGTTGGTTATAATAAGATGTGTTGGTCATAATAAGATGTGTTGGTCATAATAAGATGTGTGTATTATAATAAGATGTGTTGGTCATAATAAGATGTGTTGGTTATAATAAGATGTGTGTATTATAATAAATTGTGTTGGTCATAATAAGATGTGGTTATTATAATTAGATGTATTGGTCATAATAATATGTGTTGGTCATAATAAGATGTGGTTATTATAATAAGATGTATTGGTCATAATAAGATGTGGTTATTATAATAATATGTATTGGTCATAATAAGATGTGGTTATTATAATAAGATGTATTGGTCATAATAAGATGTGGTTATTATAATAAGATGTATTGGTCATAATAAGATGTGGTTATTATAATGAGATGTGTTGGTTATAATAAGATGTGTTGGTCATAATAAGATCTGCTGGTCATAATAAGATGTATTGGTTAAAATAAGATGTGTTGATTATAATAAGATGTGTGTATTATAATAGGATGTGTTGGTCATAATAAGATGTGTTGGTCATAATAAGATGTGGTTATTATAATAAGATGTATTGGGCATAATAAGATGTGGTTATTATAATAAGATGTATTGGTCATAATAAGATGTGGTTATTATAATAAGATGTGTTGGTCATAATAATAGGTGGTTATTATAATACGATGTATTGGTCATAATAACATGTGGTTATTATAATGAGATGTGTTGGTCATAATAAGATGTGTGTATTATAATAGGATGTTTTGGTCATAATAAGATCTGCTGCTCATAATAAGATGTGTGTATTATAATAAGATGTGTTGGTCATAATAAGATGTGGTTATTATAATAAGATGTGTTGGTTATAATAAGATGTGGTGATTATAATAAGATGTATTGGTCATAATAAGATGTGTTGGTCATAATAAGATGTGGTTATTATAATAAGATGTGTTGGTTATAATAAGATGTGGTGATTATAATAAAATGTGTTGGTTATAATAAGATGTGGTTATTATAATAAGATGTATTGGTCATACTAAGATGTGTTGGTTATAATAAGATGTGTGTATTGTAATAAGATGTGTTGGTCATAATAAGATGTGTTGGTCATAATAAGATGTGTTGGTTACAATAAGATGTGTTGCTCATAATAAGATGTTTTGGTCATAATAAGATGTGTTGGTTATAATAAGGTGTGTGTATTATAATAAGATGTGTTGGTCATAATAAGATGTGTTGGTTATAATAAGATGTGTGTATTATAATAAGATGTGTTGGTCATAATAAGATGTGTTGGTCACAATAAGATGTGTTGGTCATAATAAGATCTGCTGGTCATAATAAGATGTATTGGTTAAAATAAGATGTGTTGGTTATAATAAGATGTGTGTATTATAATAAGATGTGTTGGTCATAATAAGATGTGTTGGTTATAATAAGGTGTGTGTATTATAATACGATGTATTGGTCATAATAAGATGTATTGGTCATAATAAAATGTGGTTATTATAATAAGATGTATTGGTCATAATAAGATGTATTGATTATAATAAGATGTATTGGGCATAATAAGATGTGGTTATTATAATAAGATGTGTTGGTCATAATAAGATGTGGTTATTATAATACGATGTATTGGTCATAATAAGATGTGTTGGTTATAAAAAGATGTGTGTATTGTAGTAAGACGTGTTGGTCATAATAAGATGTGTTGGTCATAATAAGATGTGTTGGTTATAATAAGATGTGTTGGTCATAATAAGATGTGTTGGTCATAATAAGATGTGTTGGTTATAATAAGGTGTGTGTATTATAATAAGATGTGTTGGTCATAATAAGATGTGTTGGTTATAATAAGATGTGTGTATTATAATAAGATGTGTTGGTCATAATAAGATGTGTTGGTCATATTAAGATGTGTTGGTCATAATAAGATCTGCTGGTCATAATAAGATGTATTGGTTAAAATAAGATGTGTTGGTTATAATAAGTTGTGTGTATTATAATAAGATGTGTTGGTCATAATAAGATGTGTTGGTTATAATAAGGTGTGTGTATTATAATACGATGTATTGGTCATAATAAGATGTATTGGTCATAATAATATGTGGTTATTATAATAAGATGTATTGGTCATAATAAGATGTATTGATTATAATAAGATGTATTGGGCATAATAAGATGTGGTTATTATAATAAGATGTGTTGGTCATAATAAGATGTGTTGGTCATAATAAGATCTGCTGCTCATAATAAGATGTGGTTATTATAATAAGATGTGTTGGTTATAATAAGATGTGGTGATTATAATAAGATGTGTTGGTTATAATAAGATGTGGTGATTATAATAAGATGTGTGTATTATAATAAGATGTGTTGGCCATAATAAGATGTGTTGGTCATAATAAGATGTGTGTATTATAATAAGATGTGTTGGTCATAATAAGATGTGGTTATTATAATAAGATGTGTTGGTTATAATAAGATGTGGTGATTATAATAAGATGTATTGGTCATAATAAGATGTGTTGGTTATAATAAGATGTGTGTATTATAATAAGATGTGTTGGTCATAATAAGATGTGTTGGTCATAATAAGATGTGTTGGTTATAATAAGATGTGTTGGTCATAATAAGATGTGTTGGTCATAATAAGATGTGTTGGTTATAATAAGGTGTGTGTATTATAATAAGATGTGTTGGTCATAATAAGATGTGTTGGTTATAATAAGATGTGTGTATTATATAAGATGTGTTGGTCATAATAAGATGTGTTGGTCATAATAAGATGTGTTGGTCATAATAAGATGTATTGGTTAAAATAAGATGTGTTGGTTATAATAAGATGTGTGTATTATAATAAGATGTGTTGGTCATAATAAGATGTGTTGGTTATAATAAGGTGTGTGTATTATAATAAGATGTATTGGTCATAATAAGATGTGTTGGTCATAGTAAGATGTCGTTATTATAATATGATGTGTTGGTCATAATAAGATGTCGTTATTATAATAAGATGTATTGGTCATAATAAGATGTATTGATTATAATAAGATGTATTGGGCATAATAAGATGTGGTTATTATAATAAGATGTATTGGTCATAATAAGATGTGGTTATTATAATAAGATGTGTTGGTCATAATAAGATGTGGTTATTATAATACGATGTATTGGTCATAATAAGATGTGGTTATTATAATGAGATGTGTTGGTCATAATAAGATGTGTTGGTCATAATAAGATCTGCTGCTCATAATAAGATGTGGTCATTATAATAAGATGTGTTGGTTATAATAAGATGTGTTGGTCATAATAAGATGTGGTTATTATAATAAGATGTATTGGTCATAATAAGATGTGTTGGTTATAATAAGATGTGTGTATTATAATAAGATGTGTTGGTCATAATAAGATGTGTTGGTCATAATAAGATGTATTGGTTAAAATAAGATGTGTTGGTTACAATAAGATGTGTGTATTATAATAAGATGTGTTGGTCATAATAAGATGTGTTGGTTATAATAAGGTGTGTGTATTATAATAAGATGTATTGGTCATAATAAGATGTGTTGGTCATAGTAAGATGTCGTTATTATAATATGATGTGTTGGTCATAATAAGATGTCGTTATTATAATAAGATGTATTGGTCATAATAAGATGTATTGATTATAATAAGATGTATTGGGCATAATAAGATGTGGTTATTATAATAAGATGTATTGGTCATAATAAGATGTGGTTATTATAATAAGATGTGTTGGTCATAATAAGATGTGGTTATTATAATACGATGTATTGGTCATAATAAGATGTGGTTATTATAATGAGATGTGTTGGTCATAATAAGATGTGTTGGTCATAATAAGATCTGCTGCTCATAATAAGATGTGGTTATTATAATAAGATGTGTTGGTTATAATAAGATGTGTTGGTCATAATAAGATGTGGTTATTATAATAAGATGTATTGGTCATAATAAGATGTGTTGGTTATAATAAGATGTGTGTATTATAATAAGATGTGTTGGTCATAATAAGATGTGGTTATTATAATAAGATGTGTTGGTTATAATAAGATGTGGTGATTATAATAAGATGTATTGGTCATAATAAGATGTGATGGTCATAATAAGATGTGGTTATTATAATAAGATGCGTTGGTTATAATAAGATGTGGTGATTATAATAAAATGTGTTGGTTATAATAAGATGTGGTTATTATAATAAGATGTATTGGTCATAATAAGATGTGTTGGTTATAATAAGATGTGTGTATTATAATAAGATGTGTTGGTTATAATAAGATGTGTTGGTCATAATAAGATGTGTTGGTTATAATAAGATGTGTTGGTCATAATAAGATGTGTTGGTCATAATAAGATGTGTTGGTTATAATAAGGTGTGTGTATTATAATAAGATGTGTTGGTCATAATAAGATGTGTTGGTTATAATAATATGTGTGTATTATAATAAGATGTGTTGGTCATAATAAGATGTGTTGGTCATAATAAGATGTGTTGGTCATAATAAGATCTGCTGGTCATAATAAGATGTATTGGTTAAAATAAGATGTGTAGGTTATAATAAGATGTGTGTATTATAAGAAGATGTGTTGGTCATAATAAGATGTGCTGGTTATAATAAGGTGTGTGTATTATAATAAGATGTATTGGTCATAATAAGATGTGTTGGTCATAATAATATGTGGTTATTATAATATGATGTATTGGTCATAATAATATGTATTGATTATAAGATGTGTTGGTCATAATAAGATGTGGTTATTATAATAAGATCTATTTGTCATAATAAGATGTATTGATTATAATAAGATGTGGTGGTCATAATAAGATGTGGTTATTATAATAAGATGTATTGGTCATAATAAGATGTATTGATTATAATAAGATGTGTTGGTCATAATAAGATGTGGTTATTATAATAAGATGTATTGGTCATAATAAGATGTGTTGATTATAATAAGATGTGGTGGTCATAATAAGATGTGTTGGTCATAATAAGATGTGGTTATTATAATAAGATGTATTGGTCATAATAAGATGTGTTGGTTATAATAAGATGTGTGTATTATAATAAGATGTGTTGGTCATAATAAGATGTGTTGGTTATAATAAGGTGTGTGTATTATAATAAGATGTATTGGTCATAATAAGATGTGGTGGTCATAATAAGATGTGGTTATTATAATAAGATGTATTGGTCATAATAAGATGTGTTGGTTATAATAAGATGTGTGTATTATAATAAGATGTGTTGGTCATAATAAGATGTGTTGGTCATAATAAGATGTGTTGGTTATAATAAGATGTGTTGGTTATATTAAGGTGTGTGTATTATAATAAGATGTGTTGGTCATAATAAGATGTGTTGGTCATAATAAGATGTGTTGGTTATAATAAGGTGTGTGTATTATGATAAGATGTGTTGGTCATAATAAGATGTGTTGGTTATAATAAGATGTGTGTATTATAATAAGATGTGTTGGCCATAATAAGATGTATTGGTCATAATAAGATGTGTTGATTATAATAAGATGTGGTGGTCATAATAAGATGTGTTGGTCATAATAAGATGTGGTTATTATAATAAGATGTATTGGTCATAATAAGATGTGTTGGTTATAATAAGATGTGTGTATTATAATAAGCTGTGTTGGTCATAATAAGATGTGTTGGTTATAATAAGGTGTGTGTATTATAATAAGATGTATTGGTCATAATAAGATGTGGTGGTCATAATAAGATGTGGTTATTATAATAAGATGTATTGGTCATAATAAGATGTGTTGGTTATAATAAGATGTGTGTATTATAATAAGATGTGTTGGTCATAATAAGATGTGTTGGTCATAATAAGATGTGTTGGTTATAATAAGATGTGTTGGTTATAATAAGGTGTGTGTATTATAATAAGATGTGTTGGTCATAATAAGATGTGTTGGTCATAATAAGATGTGTTGGTTATAATAAGGTGTGTGTATTATGATAAGATGTGTTGGTCATAATAAGATGTGTTGGTTATAATAAGATGTGTGTATTATAATAAGATGTGTTGGCCATAATAAGATGTGTTGGTCATAATAAGATGTGTTGGTCATAATAAGATCTGCTCGTCATAATAAGATGTATTGGTTAAAATAAGATGTGTTGGTTATAATAAGATGTGTGTATTATAATAAGATGTGTTGGTCATAATAAGATGTGTTGGTTATAATAAGGTGTGTGTATTATAATAAGATGTATTGGTCATAATAAGATGTGTTGGTCATAATAAGATGTGGTTATTATAATATGATGTATTGGTCATAATAAGATGTATTGATTATAATAAGATGTGTTGGTCATAATAAGATATGGTTATTATAATAAGATCTATTGGTCATAATAAGATGTATTGATTATAATAAGATGTGGTGGTCATAATAAGATGTGGTTATTATAATAAGATGTATTGGTCATAATAAGATGTATTGATTATAATAAGATGTGTTGGTCATAATAAGATGTGGTTATTATAATAAGATGTATTGGTCATAATAAGATGTGTTGATTATAATAAGATGTGGTGGTCATAATAAGATGTGTTGGTCATAATAAGATGTGGTTATTATAATAAGATGTATTGGTCATAATAAGATGTGTTGGTTATAATAAGATGTGTGTATTATAATAAGATGTGTTGGTCATAATAAGATGTGTTGGTTATAATAAGGTGTGTGTATTATAATAAGATGTATTGGTCATAATAACATGTGGTGGTCATAATAAGATGTGGTTATTATAATAAGATGTATTGGTCATAATAAGATGTGTTGGTTATAATAAGATGTGTGTATTATAATAAGATGTGTTGGTCATAAGATGTGTTGGTCATAATAAGATGTGGTTATTTTAATAAGATGTATTGGTCACAATAAGATGTATTGATTATAATAAGATGTGTTGGCCATAATAAGATGTGGTTATTATAATAAGATGTATTGGTCATAATAAGATGTATTGATTATAATAAGATGTGTTGGTCATAATAAGATGTGTTGGTCATAATAAGATGTGTTGGTTATAATAAGATGTGTTTGTCATAATAAGATGTGTTGGTCATAATAAGATGTGTTGGTTATAATAAGATGTGTTGGCCATAATAAGATGTGTTGGTTATAATAAGATGTGTGTATTATAATAAGATGTGTTGGTCATAATAAGATGTGTTGGTCATAATAAGATGTGTTGGTCATAATAAGATCTGCTGGTCATAATAAGATGTATTGGTTAAAATAAAATGTGTTGGTTATAATAAGATGTGTGTATTATAATAATATGTGTTGGTCATAATAAGATGTGTTGGTTATAATAAGGTGTGTGTATTATAATACGATGTATTGGTCATAATAAGATGTGTTGGTCATAATAAGATGTCGTTATTATAATATGATGTATTGGTCATAATAAAATGTGGTTATTATAATAAGATGTATTGGTCATAATAAGATGTATTGATTATAATAAGATGTATTGGGCATAATAAGATGTGGTTATTATAATAAGATGTATTGGTCATAATAACAACCGGTTATTATAATAAGATGTGTTGGTCATAATAAGATGTGGTTATTATAATACGATGTATTGGTCATAATAAGATGTGGTTATTATAATGAGATGTGTTGGTCATAATAAGATGTGTTGGTCATAATAAGATCTGCTGCTCATAATAAGATGTGGTTATTATAATAAGATGTGTTGGTTATAATAAGATGTGGTGATTATAATAAGATGAATTGGTCATAATTAGATGTGTTGGTCATAATAAGATGTGGTTATTATAATAAGATGTATTGGTCATAATAAGATGTGTTGGTTATAATAAGATGTGTGTATTATAATAAGATGTGTTGGTCATAATAAGATGTGGTTATTATAATAAGATGTGTTGGTTATAATAAGATGTGGTGATTATAATAAGATGTATTGGTCATAATAAGATGTGTTGGTCATAATAAGATGTGGTTTTTATAATAAGATGTGTTGGTTATAATAAGATGTGGTGATTATAATAAAATGTGTTGGTTATAATAAGATGTGGTTATTATAATAAGATGTATTGGTCAAAATAAGATGTGTTGGTTATAATAAGATGTGTGTATTATAATAAGATGTGTTGGTCATAATAAGATGTGTTGGTCATAATAAGATGTGTTGGTTATAATAAGATGTGTTGGTCATAATAAGATGTGTTGGTCATAATAAGATTTGTTGGTTATAATAAGGTGTGTGTATTATAATAAGATGTGTTGGTCATAATAAGATGTGTTGGTTATAATAAGATGTGTGTATTATATAAGATGTGTTGGTCATAATAAGATGTGTTGGTCATAATAAGATGTGTTGGTCATAATAAGATGTATTGGTTAAAATAAGATGTGTTGGTTATAATAAGATGTGTGTATTATAATAAGATGTGTTGGTCATAATAAGATGTGTTGGTTATAATAAGGTGTGTGTATTATAATAAGATGTATTGGTCATAATAAGATGTGTTGGTCATAATAAGATGTCGTTATTATAATATGATGTGTTGGTCATAATAAGATGTCGTTATTATAATAAGATATATTGGTCATAATAAGATGTATTGATTATAATAAGATGTATTGGGCATAATAAGATGTGGTTATTATAATAAGATGTATTGGTCATAATAAGATGTGGTTATTATAATAAGATGTGTTGGTCATAATAAGATGTGGTTATTATAATACGATGTATTGGTCATAATAAGATGTGGTTATTATAATGAGATGTGTTGGTCATAATAAGATGTGTTGGTCATAATAAGATCTGCTGCTCATAATAAGATGTGGTTATTATAATAAGATGTGTTGGTTATAATAAGATGTGGTGATTATAATAAGATGAATTGGTCATAATAAGATGTGTTGGTCATAATAAGATGTGGTTATGATAATAAGATGTATTGGTCATAATAAGATGTGTTGGTTATAATAAGATGTGTGTATTATAATAAGATGTGTTGGTCATAATAAGATGTGGTTATTATAATAAGATGTGTTGGTTATAATAAGATGTGGTGATTATAATAAGATGTATTGGTCATAATAAGATGTGTTGGTCATAATAAGATGTGGTTATTATAATAAGATGTGTTGGTTATAATAAGATGTGGTGATTATAATAAAATGTGTTGGTTATAATAAGATGTGGTTATTATAATAAGATGTATTGGTCATAATAAGATGTGTTGGTTATAATAAGATGTGTGTATTATAATAAGATGTGTTGGTCATAATAAGATGTGTTGGTCATAATAAGATGTGTTGGTTATAATAAGATGTGTTGGTCATAATAAGATGTGTTGGTCATAATAAGATGTGTTGGTTATAATAATGTGTGTGTATTATAATAAGATGTGTTGGTCATAATAAGATGTGTTGGTTATAATAAGATGTGTGTATTATAGTAAGATGTGTTGGTTATAATAAGGTGTGTGTATTATGATAAGATGTGTTGGTCATAATAAGATGTGTTGGTTATAATAAGATGTGTGTATTATAATAAGATGTGTTGGTCATAATAAGATGTGTTGGTGATAATAAGATGTGTTGGTCATAATAAGATCTGCTGGTCATAATAAGATGTATTGGTTAAAATAAGATGTGTTGGTTATAATAAGATGTGTGTATTATAATAAGATGTGTTGTTCATAATAAGATGTGTTGGTTATAATAAGGTGTGTGTATTATAATAAGATGTATTGGTCATAATAAGATGTGTTGGTCATAATAATATGTTGTTATTATAATATGATGTATTGGTCATAATAATATGTATTGATTATAATAAGATGTGTTGGTCATAATAAGATGTGGTTATTATAATAAGATCTATTGGTCATAATAAGATGTATTGATTATAATAAGATGTGGTGGTCATAATAAGATGTGGTTATTATAATAAGATGTATTGGTCATAATAAGATGTATTGATTATAATAAGATGTGTTGGTCATAATAAGATGTGGTTATTATAATAAGATGTATTGGTCATAATAAGATGTGTTGATTATAATAAGATGTGGTGGTCATAATAAGATGTGTTGGTCATAATAAGATGTGGTTATTATAATAAGATGTATTGGTCATAATAAGATGTGTTGGTTATAATAAGATGTGTGTATTATAATAAGATGTGTTGGTCATAATAAGATGTGTTGGTTATAATAAGGTGTGTGTATTATAATAAGATGTATTGGTCATAATAAGATGTGGTGGTCATAATAATATGTGGTTATTATAATAAGATGTATTGGTCATAATAAGATGTGTTGGTTATAATAAGATGTGTGTATTATAATAAGATGTGTTGGTCATAATAAGATGTGTTGGTCATAATAAGATGTGTTGGTTATAATAAGGTGTGTGTATTATAATAAGATGTGTTGGTCATAATAAGATGTGTTGGTTATAATAAGATGTGTGTATTATAATAAGATGTGTTGGTCATAATAAGATGTGTTGGTCATAATAAGATGTGTTGGTCATAATAAGATCTGCTGGTCATAATAAGATGTATTGGTTAAAATAAGATGTGTTGGTTATAATAAGATGTGTGTATTATAATAAGATGTGTTGGTCATAATAAGATGTGTTGGTTATAATAAGGTGTGTGTATTATAATAAGATGTATTGGTCATAATAAGATGTGTTGGTCATAATAAGATGTGGTTATTATAATATGATGTATTGGTCATAATAAGATGTATTGATTATAATAAGATGTGTTGGTCATAATAAGATGTGGTTATTATAATAAGATCTATTGGTCATAATAAGATGTATTGATTATAATAAGATGTGGTGGTCATAATAAGATGTGGTTATTATAATAAGATGTATTGGTCATAATAAGATGTATTGATTATAATAAGATGTGTTGGTCATAATAAGATGTGGTTATTATAATAAGATGTATTGGTCATAATAAGATGTGTTGATTATAATAAGATGTGGTGGTCATAATAAGATGTGTTGGTCATAATAAGATGTGGTTATTATAATAAGATGTATTGGTCATAATAAGATGTGTTGGTCATAATAAGATGTGGTTATTATAATAAGATGTATTGGTCATAATAAGATGTGTTGATTATAATAAGATGTGTGTATTATAATAAGATGTGTTGGTCATAATAAGATGTGTTGGTTATAATAAGGTGTGTGTGTATTATAATAAGATGTATTGGTCATAATAAGATGTGGTGGTCATAATAAGATGTGGTTATTATAATAAGATGTATTGGTCATAATAAGATGTGGTGGTTATAATAAGATGTGTGTATTATAATAAGATGTGTTGGTCATAAGATGTGTTGGTCATAATAAGATGTGGTTATTTTAATAAGATGTATTGGTCATAATAAGATGTATTGATTATAATAAGATGTGTTGGCCATAATAAGATGTGGTTATTATAATAAGATGTATTGGTCATAATAAGATGTATTGATTATAATAAGATGTGTTGGTCATAATAAGATGTGTTGGCCATAGTAAGATGTGTTGGTTATAATAAGATGTGTGTATTATACTACGATGTGTTGGTCATAATTGAAGTAATACTTGGGGTAGTATTGGTCGAGGATCAATGACCACACCAGGTTATAGAACTCAGGTTTAATCGTGGCTCAGTAGGCAGACGTAATAACCATACATGGTAGTGGTGTAACCATAATAACAGTTCGGGTAGTACATAACACCTAGTGTAGTTCCAGTTGATATACATGGCGTTATATCACTACATCCCCCCTGTTTAGTTTTCAGTTTTTACAGTATCAAAATACTCTAGAACATTCGGTTATATAAACCAACATATCACACAATTCCAATGGGTACAATCATTGATCAGCATTGTACAGTTATTACACAGAGGTTGCCTTCTCTCTTTTTTTTCTTTTTTTTTTTTTTTAGACAACACACTCAGAATTGTCCATCTCACAAAACAATAAACATATTCAGAGCCCTCCTTTTGTGTGTGGTTGTCTCTACTCATAGTCCTTGTAGTGAGCTGGTTTGGAAACAGCTCTTCCATATCTTGTGCGTACTGTCTTGTGTGTTTCACAGGTTTGGCTGGAAGAAGTTCCAGCTGCATGAGTGTCCCGTTGAGGTTCTGTGAAGCGGGTTCTTGCGCTCCTCAGTGCATGGAGGTGGTGAATTTCCCGCAGGTGGCTCCTGCCACGTCTGAGTTTGTTCCCATTTGATGTTTGCACAATGTAGCTCCTGTAGCTCCTTGGCTCATCGCACTTTTGTACGACGGTGGCTGGATACCAAGTCCCTTTTTCCTTGTTTAGGACAGATACGTGCTGTCCAGGACCGAGTGGAGGTAGTTCTCTGCCGCTGCTGCGGTCATGATGTTCCTTCATGTTTGCTGTTCTCTGCTCCAGGTGGAGTCGGTTTTCCTCCTTGCCTGGGTCCCCTCGACTCGGCAGCAGGGTGGTGACCGGCCTTCCGAAGATCACTTCTGCTGATGATGGTAGTTTACTGTCGATGGCTGTTGCTCTGACCTGTAGTAAGGCCACTTGTATGTTACCTCCTTGTCTCATGGTTTTCTTCACAATGGATTTGATGTGTCGCACATGCCTCTCGATGAATCCATTGCTTTTTGGATAGTGGGGTGAGCTTGTCACGTGCCTGATTCCCCAGTCAGCCGTGAATTTCTGGAACGCGTGCCCTGTGTACTGGGGTCCATTATCTGTAAGTATCTTGTCAGGCCTTCCAAAAAGAGACATGTACATTTCCATTTTTGTGCAACTGCCCGGCTGGACACAGGCACGGGCATTTCATCCACTAGAGGGAACTTAGAATATCTGTCCACAATCAGTAAATACTGATGTCCATCGACCTCGAATAGATCAGAAGCTAGGGATTGCCATGGTTTTGATGGTGTGTTGTGTGGGTTGAGAGGTTGCTTTGGATTTGCATCCTGATGTTCCACGCATACGCTACATGACCTGCAGACTCTTTCGATGTCATCGTTCATTCTGATCCAGTAGACACTTTCTCTCGCCAGTCGCCGTGTCTTTTCGATGCCCTGGTGTCCTACATGCAGCTGTTCGAGTATAGAATCAGTCATGGAGTCTGGGATGAGCACCTGTCTGCCTTTGAATATGACTCCTGCTTCAACTGCGAGCTCATCTCTGAATGACCAGTACTCACGTAGTTGTCTTGGTAGAGCTTTGATGTTGTCTGGCCATCCCTGGTGGATCAGCTCTTTCAGTGCATTGAGTCTGGGGTCGCTGGTGGTTTCCGTGCGGAGTGCGTCCTGTTTCTCGGGAGAGAAGTTTATCATTGCAACAGTGAGCATCTCTGGATCCTCGACTTCTGCCTCTATTCCGTCAATGCGCTCGTCCAGCTCGATGTTGCTGTTGTTCTCAGGGTTGGGTAGTCGGCTGAGTGTGTCTGCCAGGACCATCTGGTTTCCTGGTCGATACGTGACCTCGTAGTTGTATCCTTGTGTTTTTATCAGCATTCGCTGAAGCCGTGGCGGGGCGGCATGCAGTGGCTTTGTGCATATGGTAACGAGGGGTTTGTGGTCTGTAACTACAATGAATGACTTCCCATACAGGTAGGTATGGTATCGCTGCATTCCATAGACTATGGCCAGCATTTCTCGCTCTATGTTGCTGTACCTGGATTGGCAGTCGTCCAGTGTCTTTGAGCCAAAAGCTATGGGTCTTTTGTTCTGCACTAATGCCACGCCCAGTCCTTTCTGTGATGCATCGACCTCAAGTGTCAGAGGTGTGCTTGGATCATAGTACTTCAGGCAGTCATGTTCGTTGATAACTGATTTCAGGTCCTCAAAGCTCTTTTGGTGGTCAGTGTCCCATGTCCAAGGCACGTCACTTTTCAGCAGCACCCTCAGTGTGTGTGCTTTGTCTGCGAACTTTGGGATGTAGGGTGACAGGTAGGTCAGCATCCCCAAGAATCTGCTCGGTTCATCTTTGTTCTGGGGTGTCGGCATTTTCTGGATGTCCCTGATTTTGGCTGGGTCAGGTTTGATACCTTTGTCTGTGTACAGGTTGCCAAAGAATGAGATGCTTGTCTGTTTGATTGTGCACTTGTCACTGTTGAACACAATACCTGTCTTGGCTGCTCTCTCCGTCAGGTTGGTCAGGTTCCTGTCATGCTCCTCTTCGCTCGTTCCGTAGACTGCAAAATCATCGGCTATGCTGACGACACCATCGAGCCCCTCCAGGATTTGGTCCATCTTTGCCTGGAAGAGATCTTGAGAGACACTGAGACCAAATGGCAAACGTTTCCAGCAGTATCTACCAAATGGAGTTCGGAATGTGTTAGCAGTTGTGACTCTTCCTCTAGGTGTATTGACCAATATCCAGCTTTTGCGTCAAGTTTGCTGAATATTTTTGCATTTGCAAACTTCGGGTTCAGTTCCTCCACAGTAGGAATCTTGTGTGGGCATCTCCTAAGGCTGGCATTAAGCTTTTGGGGGTCTAAGCATATACGAAGGGAACAGTCTTTCTTTGTGCTGTATGCCAGACTCGAGCACCAGTCTGTGTGCTGTTCTACTTTTCTTAACACATCTTGTTCGACTAGGTTATTCAGTTCATCTTTCAGTTTGTCTTTGATGTGAATGCTGCACTTACGTGGTGGGTCTATGAATGGTTCAGCATCCTTTTTCAGGAAGAGCTTGGCCTTTCCACTGAAGTTGCCAATTTTGTCAAACTGGTCTGGGTATGCTCTCTTTAGGTCTGCACTGTTAGATATGGTCATTTTGGGTTTTGTCTGTCTTGTGTTGACTTTTTTCTGGTTTGCATTTCCTTTCTCGGCCACTGCATCTACATTGACAGTCACTAGGTTTAACAGTTCACATGTTGGCAGCCCAACTATGGCTGGCCCTGGTACGTCTACAACGTAGAACTTTGCATTGATCCATTTGGATTCTTTGTACTGGCATGGAATGTCAATGGTGCCTAGGCAGGGGATGGCGTGACTACTGTATGCAGATAGCCTCCTGTTGTTTTTTTTCAGTCATTTCTGGGTGCATGCATTTTCACCGTATATCTGCTTGAAGGTACGCAATGGGAGTGTGTTGCCTGACGCACCTGTGTCTCTCTTCAGACGTAGTGTGTATCCACGACCAGGTAGATCAGGTGGTGTCACCTTCAGGACTGTGTACGCCTCCTCTCTGGCCGGCTTGCTGTCTATGCTATGCATGCACTTTTCACTGATAGTTATGGAGTGGAACTGTTTCTGGTAAGTACTTTCGTTCTCACTGTCTGTTTCACTGCTACTCTCTACAGCATGTATGCGAGTCCTGCTCTGTTGCTTTTTGTCTATATAGGTTTTGCACTTGTGCTGTTTGTCTTGTGGTGTGTGGGACTTACTTCCCCCGCTCCTGCTCTGGCTGGAGTGTTCCTGGCACTCTCGTTTGGCCTTCCTGCAGCACCGCTCCCAGTGACCTTTTGCACCACACGCATTGCATTCATCATCATATGCAGGACATCGATGTGGTTTGTGGCTTCTCCCACAGTTACGACATATGCGGTCCCTGTCCACAGCGTGGATTCTCTCATTGTGTGACAGGCTAAGTTTGTCTAACTATTCATTGCCTGCTGTCAGGGCTTCATATTTTCGTCCCTCGGCCAGAACCTCTGCTAAGGAATATCCTTTTGGTTTGCTGTATAGATCATTCCTCAGGGCATCATGGGGAGTGCTCGCAATAATAAGCTCAATCATACGCTTGTTAAGCTCTTCGTCTGAAAACTGACATTTCTGTGCTAGTGTTCTGGCTCTGGTCACAAAATCATCAATATTCTCATCTGGTTTCTGTCTGTGTTGCATCAGTTGCAGTCTATGGATTCTGAAATTTACGTTCAACTTTAGCTGTTTTTCAAAGAAGTCCCATAGTTTGGCAGGCTTTTTCTTTTCATCATCAGTGAGACCACTGGCGTTCAGTCTTTTTAATCCTTCATCTCCGATTCCACGACATATTTTCCTAGCTTGTTTAGCTACGCCATTTATTTCTTCATCTTCTAAATACAGAGTCATTTTCTGTTTCTACAGTGAAATTGCCTCACCCAGGTCCGGGTCGGACCAATTCATCGTCGGTAGATGCGATGCCATGACGTCTCCTGTTGCTAGCTAGCTAGTTAGCTTTGCGGCTAGCTCAGCTCCGGCACACTCTTGCTTGAATGATGACAGAAATTATCCACGGACAATTTTATCAGTCTATCTTCATTCTTTATAGAGAGTACTTTACCGCTGCCACCATGAAGTAATACTTGGGGTAGTCGAGGATCAATGACCACACTGGGTTATAGAACTCAGGTTTAATCGTGGCTCAGTAGGCAGACGTAATAACCATACATGGTAGTGGTGTAACCATAATAACAGTCCGGGTAGTACATAACACCTAGTGTAGTTCCAGTGGATATACATGGCGTTATATCACTACAATAATAAGATATGTTGGCCATAATAAGATGTGTTGGTTATAATAAGATGTATTGGTTAAAATAAGATGTGTTGATTATAATAAGATGTGGTGATTATAATAAGATGTGGTTATTATGATAAGATGTGTTGATTATAATAAGATGTGTGGATTATAATAAAATGTGTGGATTATAATAAGATGTGTTTATTATAATAAGATGTGTGGATTATAATAAGATGTGTTGGTCATAATAAGTTGTGTTTATTATAATAAGATGTGTGGATTATAATAAGATGTGTGGATCATAATAAGATGTGTTGGTTATAATAAAATGTGTTGGTCATAATAAGATGTATTGGTTATAATAAGATGTGTTGGTTACAATAAGTTGTGTTGGTCATAATATAGTAAGATGTGTTGGTTATAATAAGATGTGTTGGTTACAATAAGTTGTGTTGGTCATAATATAGTAAGATGTGTTGGTTATAATAAGATGTGTCGGTCATAATATAATAAGATGTGTTGGTTATAATAAAATGTGTTGGTCATAATAAGATATATTGGTTATAGTAAGATGTGTTGGTTACAATAAGATGTGTTGGTCATAATATAAAAAGATGTGTGGATTTTAATAAGATGTGTTTATTATAATAAAATGTGTGGATTATAATAAGATGTGTTGATTATAATAAAATGTGTGGACTTTAATAAGATGTGTTGATTATAATAAAATGTGTGGATTATAATAAAATGTGTGGATTATAATAAAATGTGTTGATTATAATAAGATGTGTGGATTATAATAAAATGATAATAACAGCAACAACAAGAATGGTTATGATAATAACAGCAACAACAACAATGATTATAATAATAACAGCAACAACAACAATGGTTATGATAATAACAGCAACAACAACAATGATTATAATAATAACAGCAACGCAACAATGATTATAATAATAACAGCAACAACAACAAATGGTTAAGATAATAACAGCAACAACAGCAATGATTATAATAATAACAGCAACAACAACAATGATTATAATAACAACAGCAACAACAACAATGATTATGATAATAATAACAACAACAACAACAACAATGATTATAATAATAACAGCAACAACAACAATTGTTTTAATAATAACAGCAACAACAACAACGATTATAATAATAACAGCAACAACAACAATGATTATGATAATAACGGCAACACAACAATGATTATAATAATAACAGCAACAACAACGATTATAATAATAACAGCAACAACAACGATGATTATAATAATAACAACAACAACAACAACAATGGTTATGATAATAACAGCAACAACAACAACAATGGTTATGATAATAACAGCAACACAACAATGATTATAATAATAACAGCAACACAACAATGATTATAATAATAACAGCAACAACAACAATTGTTATGATAATAACAGCAACACAACAATGATTATAATAATAACAGCAACAACAACAATGGTTATGATAATAACAGCAACAACAACAATGGTTATGATAATAACAGCAACAACAACAATGATTATAATAATAACAGCAACAACAACAATGGTTAAGATAATAACAGCAACAACAGCAATGATTATAATAATAACGGCAACAACAACAACAATGATTATAATAATAACAGCAACAACAATGATTATAATAACAGCAACAACAACAATGATTATAATAATAACAACAACAACAATGATTATAATAATAACAGCAACAACAACAATGATTATAATAATAACAGCAACAACAACAATGATTATAATAATAACAGCAACAACAACAATGATTATGATAATAACGGCAACACAACAATGATTATAATAATAACAGCAACAACAACAATGATTATAATAATAACAGCAACAACAACGATGATTATAATAATAACAACAACAACAACAACAACAATGGTTATGATAATAACAGCACCAACAACAATGGTTATGATTATAACAGCAACACAACAATGATTATAATAATAACAGCAACAACAACAATTGTTATGATAATAACAGCAACACAACAATGATTATAATAATAACAGCAACAACAACGATGATTATAATAATAACGGCATCAACAACAACAATGGTTATGATAATAACAGCAACAACAACAATGATTACAATAATAACAGCAACACAACAATGATTATAATAATAACAGCAACAACAACAATGATTATAATAATAACAGCAACAACAACAATGATTATAATAATAACAGCAACAACAACAATGGATATGATAATAACAGCAACAACAACAATGATTATAATAATAACAGCAACACAGCAATGATTATAATAATAACAGCAACACAACAATGATTATAATAACAGCAACAACAACAATGATTATAATAATAACAGCAACAACAACAATGATTATAATAATAACAGCAACACAACAATGGTTATGATAATAACAGCAACACAACAATGATTATAATAATAACAGCAACACAACAATGGTTATGATAATAACAGCAACAACAGCAGTGATTATAATAATAACAGCAACAACAACAATGATTATAATAATAACAGCAACACAACAAGGATTATAATAATAACAACAACACAACAATGATTATAATAATAACAGCAACAACAACAATGATTATGATATAACAGCAACACAACAATGATTATAATAATAACAGCAACACAATAATGATTATAATAATAACAGCAACACAACAATGATTATAATAATAACAGCAACATAACAATGATTATAATAATAACACCAACAACAACAATGGTTATGATAATAACAGCAACAACAGCAGTGATTATAATAATGACAGCAACACAACAATGATTATAATAATAACAGCAACAACAACAATGATTAAAATAATAACAGCAACCACAACAATGATTATGATGATAACAGCAACACAACAATGATTATAATAATAACAGCAACAACAACAATGATTATGATAACAGCAACAACAACAATGATTATAATAATAACAGCAACAACAACAATGATTATAATAATAACAGCAACACAACAATGATTATAATAATAACAGCAACAACAACAATGATTATAATAATAACAACAACACAACAATGATTATAATAATAACAGCAACAGCAACAATGATTATAATAATAATAGCAACACAACAATGGTTATGATATTAAACAACAACAACAGTAGCAACAGGTGCCGTCCCCCACTGTCTCTCAGGTTGTGGCAAGATAATATAAATCTTGCTGCAATGCTCGCCGCTGGCCCCCCTCCCAGGACCACCCGCAGCTTACGTGCGTCCTCCATTTCCTGCTACTCTGGAGTCACATGTTCCATGCTTCAGGGGGCTCTTTTCGGGGCTCAGTTCTTGGGTTTTCAGAGCTTTAAAGTGTAATGTATTTGTTGGGCTTGTATTTAAGTGCATACAGAAATTTAGAGATCTTTTTTGTACATTTATCAATAATGGAAACCGGCCTAATTCTGCCCTACATGCGTTGTTTGGTGTTTTCCTTTGTATTTTCAGAATAATTCTACAGAATTCAGCATGTAGGGTTTCTGTTGGATGCTTGTCCCAGCTAGTTTAGCTGGAAAGACTGAGTGGACCCCATACCTCACTTCCATATAGTGCAATGGGCATAATTACACTATCAAACAGTTTGCACCAGATGGAGATTGGTATATTAATGTTAAAGAATTTATTTTTAACTGCATATAGAGCTCTGCGAGCTATTTGTTTTAGGTTATTCACTGCCCTACTGAAACTCCCCGATGCTGTAATAATTAGACCCAGGTAAGTATACTGCATCGTATGCTCTAAGGTGATGCTACCTATAGTCAACTGGTATCTATTTTCCTGACATCTGGGCTTCTTCTGGAAGATCATTACTTTTGTCTTTTTTGGATTTATTGCCAGGGCCCAGTGCTGGCAATAGTCCTCAAGCAGGTCTAGTAGTTGTTGCAGCCCATCTGCGGTTGGTGACAACAAAACTAGATCATCTGCATAAAGCAAAAATTTCACTTCCATGTCATACAGGGGGAGACCTGGGGCTGCAGACTGTTCCAGCTGCACCGCCAGTTCATTAATATATATATTAAACAGTGTCGGGCTAAGTCCACAGCCCTGTCTCACCCCTCTATTCTGAGTGAAGAACTCAGTGTGTTTGTCTCCAATCTTAACTGCACATTTGTTGTCCGAATACATTGACTTTATTATGTCAAACACTTTACCCCCTACACCACTTTGTAAAAGTTTATAGTATAGTCCTTCATGCCAAATAGAGTCGAAAGCTTTTTTGAAGTCAATAAAACAAGCAAATATTTTTCCATTTTTGGCTTGATTCACATTTTCATTTATGAAGGTGTGTAGGGTGTAAATATGGTCCGTAGTCCGGTGATTTGGGAGGAAGCCAGTTTGACCTTTGCTCAGGACATTGTGTTCGTTAAGGAGGGTTAGAATTCGATTGTTCAAAATGCTATTAAACACCTTCCCCAGACTGCTGCTCACACAAATGCCTCTGAAATTATTAGGATCCAATTTGTCTCCATTTTTATGAATAGGAGTTATAAGCCCTTTGCTCCAGATGTCAGGAAAATATCCCGAACTTAGAAGGATGGTGAACAATTTGAGTGCTGCCCTTTGCAGCTCAGGGGTGCTGTTTTTAAGCATCTCGCTTCTGGTGCTGTCAAGGCCACAAGCTTTATTGGGTTTTAAGGGTTTGAGCTTCTGTGCTAATTCTTCTTGTGTTATTGGAAAATCCAGTGGGTTTTGGTTGTCTTTTATAGGGCATTCGAGCAACTGTAATTTCTGTTTGATCAGATTGTAATTGGAATTTGAGTGTTCTTGTTGGATTTCTGAATAGATATGTTCAAAAGGATTTTCCACATTTCTCCATTTTGGATAGGCAGGTCTTGTGGTTTTGTAGAGCTCAAATTATTCCACATTTCCCAGAATTGGTTTTGATTCAGGGAATGTTCTATTTCCTGTAGGGTTCTATCTACATGGCTTTGTTTTTTCATTCTTAATGTGTGTTTATATAGTTTTAATGTTTCGCTATATTTCTTTCTTATATCCATATCTTGAGGTTGGTAGTGTTTCAGGTTTGACCATTTACGCAGTTCCTTTCTTATATTTTTACAGTCGTTGTCAAACCATTTTTCATTTTCAGATTGTTTCTTTTTTCTGTTGTGGGTCCTTGGTAGGACCATGTTTGCTGCCGTCTGAAAGATACAATTGATTTCATTGACAGCTTTGTTGGTATTGTCCTTATTAGTTTGAAACGGTTTGTTAATAAGTTAGTAATTATATTAAGTAATTTGGATGAATTCAGGATATTGATACATTTTTCTGCACTGTCTGGAGCCCATCTGTAGGTCTTATTAATTTTGAACAGCTTGCTGGGCTCCTCTACAGGCATTTGAGTCAGGTTAATAGTTTTGAGGAAAATCATAATTTGGTTATGGTCAGAAAGAGGAGTTTGTTGTCTGACAGTGAATGCGTTGAAGGAGGTGGGGTCCATATCAGTTATTGCATAGTCAACTACACTAGCTCCAAGACCTGAACAACATGTGAACCTTACCAAAGAGTCTCCTCTGATCCTACCATTAAGTGTGTACAGGCCAGAAGCGCGACAGAGGTGCACTAGCTCCTTACCAGCCTTGTTCACAGTACAGTCGAGGGAGCTTATTTTAATGAGGGTTGGTGAGAGGTACAGGGAATGTTGACCAAACACATGTCTGTTACCCTGAGGGCCAATGGTATCACTCATTGAACCTGTTCTTGCGTTAAAATCTCCGCACAGCAGCACATTTCCCTGGGCCTGGAAAAGGCTTACCTCTTCATGGAGATTACTCAGGAAATCCTCATCATAATATGGAGATTCAGTTGGGGGAGAATATAGAGCACAGAGATAGACATCTTTGTTTGATATGCCAATTTTATTGCTGAGTTTTAGCCAGCAGTGGGATGTTCCGATTTTAATTTTTGAAATGTGGCTGGTTAAACATCCTCTGTACCAAATCAAAATACCTCCAGAGTCTCGTCCACGATGTATTGAGTTAAGTTTATTTGATGGAATAATTATTTCTTTGTAACCTGAGGGACAGTGGGTGGTTATGTCTTCACGACACCAGGTTTCAGTTAATATGACTATGTCGACATTTTCGATGTTTTTTAAGAAGTCAGGGTCTCTACTCTTCATCCCAAAGGAAGATGAGAAGAGACCCTGAATGTTCCAACAAGAGACAGAAAAAGAACGCATGAAAAGAAAATATACAATGAGTCTCTTTTGTGAGACAGAGAATTATCAAGTTACAGTGGAAGAAGACATATATGAAATTTTCTGATAACACTTACCAAATACCTCACTATCGATATTGTGGGCATTATTAAACACAACCAGAGCCAAATCAACACTCAGGATTTCCCTGTGTAAGTGGTTACCCCATTAAGATCTGATGGCACGTAGAGGTCGCCCTAGATGCTGCCATGCAGGAGTCTGGAGCACAAGGTGTGGAGCATCTCCTTTATCTCTCCCATCTCAGTCTTGGCTGGGGCGGTGGGTGTGGGAGGGGGCTGGGCTACTGCAGCAGCATAGCTTTGTGGCCTGTGCTGTGGGGGACAGGCTCTGTCAAGTGTTGTTGCCTGTTTGTTGTTTGGAGGGGTTGGGTGCACAGGTTTCTTGGACCTGGGGGAAGCAGCACGTAGGTGTGGGTGTGTGTAGGGCTTTCGGCCCAAAGGTGAGTATGGAGTATGGGGCTGGGGGGGGTCCAGGTATTGCTGTGTGCTCTGGGGGGGAAAGGGGGGTATCTGGGGATGTGGGAAGGTTCTTGTCTCTAGTCTCCTACTAGTGGAGGATAAGTGGGTGTGGTTGGGTTGCGGCCCAAAGCAACATCTTTTAGGGTCCTCGCAAAAATCCGCACCCTCTCCTTGTGAAGGTGCAGTCCGCCGTAGAGGTCATGGAGGCTGATGCCTGAATGGTGAGCCAGGTGGACATTGGGAAGAGCAGCGCAGCCTCTGCTGATGTCTGTGTTGATTCCATGGATTATATGGGGTGGGGTGTCACGCCGTGGCAGGAGTGTTGACACCACAATCCGAGCCTCTGGGAATTCTCCACTTGCTCTCTGCCACTCTACGCACCGCCACAGCCGTGTCACTGCGCAGATAGTGCAGGTCATTGGTCCCGGTGTGGATGATGATGCATTGTGGGCTCCCAAGAGATTCCTTGTTCAGGAGCTGTAGTGCACGACCAGTAGTGCTGCATCGTTTTGCTGTCACGTGATATCCGGGGAATAGTTTCTGAGGGTCCATGAACTTCTGGTTTGAGTCTATGAGCAGGGCTACGTGTGGGCGCTGTTTGTTTGTCTTGGTGGGAGGAGATTGGTTGGGTGGCGGGGGTTGTGTGCTTTGTGTGAGGGGTGTCTGTGTGTCTGTGTGAGTGGTCTCTGTATCATGTTTGTTGGTTGTTTTAGTGTCAGGGGAGGTGTGATGGTCTGTATGGGTGTTAGTGGCATTGTTTTGGGAGACTGAAGCCCTGGCCTTGGTGTTCTCTTGGAGCTCTGTCCTAAGATCCTCCATCTGTTTCATGAGGTTCCTCTCTTTCAGTATCGCCTCCTTCTCTAGTTGTGCTACTTGGGAATGGAGGTTTTGGTTTTCCACCTGTAGCTGCTTCATGGTCTCTTGTAGCTCTAAGACGGTCAGTCTGTTCTCTGTTCTCAGCTGTTCCACCTCCTCCCTTAGCTGCTGGATGGAGCTGGTGGTGGTGTCAGAAAACCTGGCCTGGGTGAACTCCCTAAACTCGACAAAGTCCATTTCCAGCAGGGCCAGACTCTCCCTCAGCTGCCTGTCAGTGGCAGAGAGAGAGTGGGAGGGGGGAGGGGGAGGGGCTGCTGCGTGTTGTGGGGGCTCATTGTCAGAAGGGGGAGGGGGAGGGGCTGCTGCGTGTTGTGGGGGCTCTGTAGGTAGCTGGTCCTCAGCCGTGTCGCTGTCTCTGTGGTTGTCTACCTCTGTCTTAAGCAGAGGGAAAACCTCTTCAAAAGAGTTCAGGCTCTCCTCGTTTCCCTGCAGCAGTATAGCTCCTTTAGTGTAGTATGTGTAGTATGTGTGTAGCAGTATAGCTCCTTTAGTGTAGTATGTGTAGTATGTGTGTAGCAGTATAGCTCCTTTAGTGTAGTATGTGTAGTATGTGTGCAGCAGTATAGCTCCTTTAGTGTAGTATGTGTAGTATGTGTGTAGCAGTATAGCTCCTTTAGTGTAGTATGTGTAGTATGTGTGTAGCAGTATAGCTCCTTTAGTGTAGTATGTGATGGTCAGTATCGCATTATCGGTGTCCAGATTTTTATCCGTACACACTGTGAACCGTCCTCCACGGCCGATTCCCTCTTTAAATACGTGTTTATAGTGTTGGCAGATGGCAGCTTTCCATGCTGACAGTCGTGTGGTGTGGAAGATTAAGTTGTTTTTTTATCGGTTTTCCATGCATAAAGATAAAGTCCGCGTATAGTGTGTCTGGGTTGTCATACAGATAAAGTCCACGTATAGTGTGTCTGGGTTGTCATACAGATAAAGTCATGTATAGTGTGTCTTGGTTGTCATACAGATAAAGTTGTGTATAGTGTGTCTGGGTTGTCGTTTAACACTTTCTCCTTGTGTTTCTTCCTAGCCTGCGTGCTCTTGCAGTCCGCCGGGTAATTCACCACACTAGATTCAGTTGGCTTGGTTTCCATGACGACAGGTAATATTTACCCCCA